>NC_086373.1:9096631-9397202 GCF_036588685.1 Mytilus trossulus | reverse complement strand
GTGTATGCATATTTCATTTTAAATGGCACATTTATAAGATATGGTACTTCAAGTTTTGTTGTTTTACATAGCAATCACCATATTAACTCATTGTGTGTTTTAACTGAGTTATTAAATTGGAACAAAAAGACTCTAATTTGATTTTAAGACAGTAATAACATAAAAGTTATTTTTCAGGCTATTAAAACTTATAAAACACTGTTGTATGTTTTTGTCACAGTTTTATTTTTTTATTTATTTCTGAAGATTTTATTATGTTAACTTTTAGATTGTGGGAGAAACAAAAGAAATAAATTCTGGTATTTTAAAGTGCATTGTTTGTGAAGATAGAATATAAACTAATATAGATTAATCTAACCATAGCAAAGTTCTTTGTAGGATTGATGTTTAGCCTGTATAATGTTATATTATGTTTTGTTCCTATTTCCTTCCAATTAGGAGTGGAAATGTAGCACAAAATTTATACAGTGCAAAACCATGACACCAGTCATAGTGGTAACAAACGCCTTGAACAACCAATTCAATCCTTGCATAAGAGCATTCAGTATGTAGTTTTAAGGTCATACACAAATAACTTAGTTTTAATGTGTTTTACACATGCCTTTGATAACATATGTATTTCAAGACATTTATTAATCATTGCAAAAATCAGGTTTCAAAGTATCTCTGAGAAAAATCTACTGATTTTGCAGCTATTTTTTTCAATTAACGGTCAAGGGTATACCGGTAACTTAAAAGGTTGATAAATGGATAGAGTTCACTAAAATTTAGGATTGATTTGATGTTTATAATTTAAGTGATACTTGTCTATGAAATAGATAATAAATATGATCAGCATGTTCATCCCAAACTAAAACTACATACAAATGCTTGTTTGGTTATTAGGAGCTTCTGTCATTTATAACAGCACCTCTAGCTTTCAGATTGCAAAGACATTGCAGATTTTCCACAAGTTGCACACAGCTAGAATAATATTCCTGTTCATATGTCTTTTAATTACTCGCTATATTCCTCTGACTTTTCCTCTTTTGTGTATGCAATTTGAAATTGGGGAAATCACTCTCCAATTGCTGCTAGGTTTAGTTTTTTGAAAGCAAATAAAATATTGCTTGATATTTTCCTTTCTAAAAATGGTTAACTCTTTTTCTTCTTCATTTGTATCAATGTAAAATAAAGGAATGACATATTTTTAGATAAAAGATATTTTTCTAGATCAAGAGGTGCAAGGTTGGAACATTCTGTTGTACTACATGTATTTAGATAAGCCATATATTGCAACATGTACAATGTATCTTGTTAAGCTCTACTTGAGCTAGTCTGTATCCATAATTTATACAAGATCACCGAATGCACTGAACTAACATCTAGGGGTGTTAACAAATCAATTTTACACAATTTTGCGCCTGTCCCAAGTCAGGAGCCTCTGGCCTTTGTTAGTCTTGTATTATCTTAATTTTAGTTTCTTGTGTACAATTTGGAAATTAGTATGGCGTTCATTATCACTGAACTAGTATATATTTGTTTAGGGGCCAGCTGAAGGGTGCCTCCAAGCGCGAGAATTTTTCGCTACATTGAAGACCTGTTGGTGACCTTCTGCTGTTGGTCGGGTTGTTGTCTCTTTGACACATTCCCCATTTCCATTCTCAATTTTATTACAAATAAGACATAAAGATAAATATATTTACTTAAAAATTTGTTTCTTAATCAGTGTTAATTATAACTTGCAAATTTGTTTCTGAATCAGTCTAATTTATATTTAACTTACAAATTTGTTTCTGAATTGGTGTAAATATACTGTATCACAACTATAAGAATTTTTACCATATTTCTTTAATTTCACACAAACAAACTTCTGTTTAATTCTATCACATTCAGTTTGTTTTTAATTATACCAAAATTCTAACTGTAATTAATTTGTATCCATAAGTCATTCCCATGTTTATGAACCCCGTTGTGTCGATACAAAATCATGGAACATTTTGCAAACGAAAGTCTAAAAAGTATTTGTAGAAACTACTGACCCTAACCCTACAAGTCATACAGGGAAAATATTTCGCCAGTTTAAGGCAAATGCCTGTGACAACATTGATGATTTGTGCAAAAATATGCAGATCATAGAAACTACATGTTAGAGGAATGATTATTTTGAAATTTTTTATAAAGAGCAATTCAAGTCAACATTTGTTAGTGTATGAGTCATACACATTGATTATTTTTGGATATCATAGGACATTTGATGTTATTTAAAGTAACTATACGTTTTCAAAAGGCTCTGTACTTTCACAATTTCAGTTTGCTAATATGTTTTACCAAATTGCAGTTTGAATTCATATCTACAAACTGATCATCTTGTAAAATCTATAAAAGGAGAAAGCAAATTGAGGGTAATGTTTCAATTTTAAATATTTTCAGATTAGTTGTTCTGGTGATATATTATTTCAATGATCAATATAAAGTGATAGACATAGCATGCACTCAAGGAGCAGCTGTTTATCTATTACAATGTACTGATATTATTATAAAAGACATTCAAACAGCCAGAATTTAAAAAATGTTGATAATTAATCAAAACAGTTGAAATATAAATACTTGTTGCTTGCAGCTTGGAATGATTGAATGTTCAAAGTGGTGAGTTGCACATTGTCAGTGAATGTTGCATTTCAAAAATGTTGTCAATATTTTATTGAATTTGTTAGTTATTGATTATTTTTATGTTTTAAAATCGTTTTGTTATGTTGTCAATATTTATTGTTTATAGGTTACAAAGATGTATTCACTGAATCTGACTCCCCAACCAAGGTTAAACTACAAAAAAAAACATTTTAGCCGAACTGAATGTTTCTTTGATCATATTTATTTTCAACCTTTTGTTTTTGTGATATTAATGTTGTCTAATTTTAAAACATATTGATATTTTTAAACAACGGTAAACTATATTTACTTGAATTTGATTCTCAGACCAATGATAAACAGGAAAACATTTTTGCAAAGGTGCCTCATTCTTTTGTAATGTTGTTAAACTAGCTAATCTATTTATGTTATTAAAATAATTGTTTTGAACATTCTATGGAGGGATAAAGGTTTTATTCATAAAAAAAACAGATTAATACAATAAAATAACTGTTTAAAATCTATGACCTTTCTCTATTTGATGTAAATTTCATAGCTTTTAGTCAAAATACTATGTATAAATTTCTCATATTTTTTTATTGTCACTAAGAAAAACTTTTTTATTTGCAGGAAACTGATGAGATGAATCTCTTGATCTTTTAACTTCAACTTTCTGGACTGTGATAAAGTAATAAAAGTTTATATGGAATGTTTATAACAGATTTTCCTGTATAAAAACTAGTTACAGCTGATGGAAGTCAATAACTTTAAGCTATCAATTCAATACATTATCTTCAAGATTCATTATGTGAAATCCTCTTAATAAGATCAAAAAGTTACTTCATAAATAAGACAATAAATTGTTTTCATACATGTAGTTGTATTTTAACTGTAGTTTTATTGTATACATAGAAAAGCAATATTGTTTCATTATTTATTAAATTGTTGTGTCAAAACTTTGAATTCACTTTTAGCTTACACATATTGCCCAAAATTCCATGTCCAAGTAAGCGTTTCTCATCACTTGGCATCATTTAATTGTTATCACCCATTTACTGTTATAAAATCTCTTCCTATGAAGCTACATAGCCAATTGCAACCAAAACTGGCCACAATCACCTTGTTTTATCATAAAAAAGAAAATAATAGAGCATGGAATATCAGCTCCTGACATTAAACATCAATACAGTTAAGAACCTTGATCAGTTACCAACATACTAAATGATTTAAACTTGGCCGCATTAGAGACCAGATAACAAATTAAAAGGTTTGCAAATTTCACTCTCAACATAAAATAGCCATTAATATCCTATAGCTAGTTAGTGTACTTCAACAAAAGAAGTTTTCCTTCAATCTCTAGCTATTCCTATATTCAACATTTTGCCTTACTAAAGCTTGATATACTCTCTCCTAAATTAAATAAAGGCAACAGTAGTATACCGCTCTTCAAAACTCATAAATCCATGGACAAAAAACAAAATCCGGGTAACAAACTGAAACTGAGAGAAAGACATTAAATATAAGAGGAGAACAATGACACATCACTACAATGTAACACACACAGAACCGGACTAAGCATCAGACAAAATCCCACAAGAATAACAAATATAACATCAAAACCAAATACATGAATATGGGATAGACAAGTACCGTGACACGTCTTATAGCAATGCGTATTCATTTTACACTAAAAATAAGAGAAAACAAACGACGCAATGTTAAAATGTAACACACAGAAAAGAACTAAAATATAACAATGGCCATATTCCTGACTTGGTACAGGACATTTTTAAAGGAAAAAATAGTGGATTGAACCTGGTTTTGAGGCAAGCCAAAACTCCCTCTTTTATAGTCATGTGAAATATAACATCAAAATATATTAAGTCAGCAGTTTAATCTGTTCACAGGTATAAAAGGCTGTCATTTGCGGAAAAGGTGCAACTTTGACTTGATTTTATCTCTAATATCCAATACCATTTATATACCAAAGGAAAATCATAGGATATGAAATTGTTCTTTCTGGTACACCACTTTTAGTTGTAGTGTTTTCAGAGGTTTAACCTTCAGCAGTGATACTGTTGATATTTTATGAGCAACACATTTCCACTACACTGTTTTGCCTTTTATTTCGATGTTGGTGTTATTTATGGCAGTTCAGTATTTCTGTTGTTGCGTTGTTTTCCCTTTAAACTTGGTGCGTTTTCCGGCCTCGGTTTTAGTTTGTAATCCGGATTTGTTGTTGACTACTGTCTTTATAAATATTTTGATATGAGCGTCACTGATGAGTCTTATGTAGACGAAACGCGCGTCTGGCGTACTTAATTATAATCCTGGTACCTTTGATAACTTTTTTATCAACAGGCTGTATCTATGCCGGTCACCAGGGGCAAGGATGAACGGATTTCAATTTCCCTTTTCCAAGTCTTTGATTAAGACGGAGCTCTACATTGATACAATCTGCTTCTTGATCACTCTGAGAGGTGATTTAATGATTACAATAAAGCCTGAGGCTGTGGTGACTAATTAGCCATAGCGTACTTTCAGTGCTATTACCAATTTGAGTTGAGTTCGTTCCGCCTGAAGCATCGTGAAAATATGTAGTCTCATGGTCTAGTTCCCAAACAAGTATATATTAATATGAAGTATATGTTTCCTAATTCATACAGTTTTCAAGAGCTTGCATTCGTTTAATGTGTTTGAGATTTTGATTTCGCCAACTTTCCTTTTTGAATTTTCCTCGGAGTTGTTCAGTATATTTGTAGATTTTACTTTTTGCAGCTCAGCCGGGCTTTGTAGACTGACTTCATCGGTGTCTAAACAGTAGATTTATGAGCCAGACTATTGCAAGAGAGCGTTTTCGTCCTTTCTCTTACTTGATTTGTATACTACTGTAGCATTTTTTTCTAAAAATGTTCAGCGAAAATTACCGAAACCTAATATTAAGTGTCTTCTTCAATATTTTTTAAGCTTTTTTTTTTTGCCTTGGACGTTATTGGTGTAGTTAGGCCTAGATGTGCGATCAGAACGTAAGAGGTTTATTATGGTTGTTATCATTTTGTTTACCCTTGTCTTTATATATTACTTGATTTGTAATTCACAGAAAAAGATTATACTGTATAAACTGTATTTAATTTTATACTACCAATCTAATTTAATATTGAGAGATTTATATTTTAATTAGATTGTCATACTTCAAAATTGTGTTGTTGGCGTCAATGTTAGATTTAGCTGTATCTTTGTTTGACTTTGTAGTCAGATTTGTTGTATGTCTCAGTGTGATATATGTTTACACAATTTTGGCTGCTGGAACTAATTATCGCATTAACATAATTAATATGTCTGTTTTCTCATCAACTTTGTTCGTATGTCTTAATAAAAATCAACTAAGTCTGTCAAACCAGTGGAAGGTTTAGCTAAATGTAATACCAGTTGTAATCCACATTTTGTGCAAAAATAGTCCATGTTTGATTTTGTCAAATTTTCTCCTGTTTTAATATACCTCTGACTCTTTAATACTAGTAACTGAATTTGAGATTTTCTGTTTGTAACAAACAACTATTCATCACTTCTCTTGTGGTCTCGATTAACTTAGATGGTGTTGGCTACACATTTGACATGACATTTAAAATATATATAATTGTCAATGATTTCGAAGTAATATAACAATTGCTCTTGATGTTCTAAGGTTGTCGATATACTATTAGTATGATGGGAGGTTGGTGATTCCATGCAGATATTAGTTGATGGTGGTTGTTATTCGTTCAGGGTGGTTTGGTTATGTTGGGTACATTTTCCAAAAAAAAAATGTTTTTTGCAAAATATTGACTGTGTTTACGTTAGGTTTACAATCAATCTTCCCAGTTTCAAACGCCTCATGTTTGGAATATTCATTGTTTGGCAGGCAGTGTGTGCTAACAGTGTCGTTTGAGCTACGACTGTGCTTTCGATGGTTCACCATCATTTGTGACCTCGGTTTTCTACCTTTAACATAACAGGACAATGGTGGTCTACATGTCGTCATGTACGAGGACATACACTTCAATTGTTGGGATTGTAACGCACAGTTGTATTGTTGAATCTAATTTTGACTTGTAAAGATTTATAGTCAGGTTTCCGATTTTAATCAGATTTTCTAAACTGTTTACGTGAAAGTCGTTACGGACATTCTCAAGTTTTATATATAACATGCGAATCTGTTTCATCCTTTTATTGTATTTGTAGTTCAATTGTCATGAAATAAAAGTTCTTCTTAAAATAAGTACGAATTGAAGATATATTCTGTAATAATTATTCCACAGAAATAAATGTTACAAGATTTGTTTACTTACGGAATAAAGGTTATATGATATTTGTTCCAACAAAAAGAGATAAAAAAATTTGTTCATAACAAATTTCTAGAGGAACTTCTGTTAGGCGTACACAACTATAATGATTATGCGCACGGGGGTTATCTTAAAAATAGTTTCCGTCATTTTTGTAATAAATACTCTCCATTTATAGGATTTATTTGTTTGTGTTTACGATTAGACTCTTCAATATCTTTCGATTTATCTTCCAATTTAGCAATGACTGATTCTGCAGTAGCAAAAGAGAGGCGTAAGATACCAAAGGGATATTCAAACTCGTAACTCGAAATTTTAAATAAACTGACAACGCAATGAATCAAAAAGAAAAAGACAAAAAAAAAGTACATGAAAAAAATAAAATAAAAGCAAAACAAATTTAAAGTTGTTTGGTTGAGTTTCAATATTAATCTCGACAGATCGGACCTGTTTTTCAATGATACGTTCCGCTATATAGATTATGTTCTTTCACTCAATAATACAAAATTTGGTGACTGTGTTGAACGAATCTATCCCATCGAATTAGAGATAAAGGATACTACAGATACAGCTTAGTCTGCCTCATATCTTTAATTACTTCTAGAAATTGACAATGAGGGTTAATTAAAAACTAAACTTTACGACAAAAGGGATGATTTCAGCTTCCCAATTGTGATTTTTTCCATTTCTATGTAGCAACATTCCAGTAGCGCCTGCATACGGAGTATATATCTCCCAATTGATACGATATTCCCGGGCTTGTGTTTCCTATCATGATTTTCTTGATAGAGGATTGCTACTCACAAGGAAGCTATTAAACCAATTAAGAATTCCAAAGGGTAAAGTTGAAATCCTCCCTTCGTTAATTTTACGGACGCTATCACGAGTTGGTTGACCGTTATGGAATAACCGTTTCACAGAAGATATCGGATATTTTCCTTATGTTTTAACTAAATACCCTTTGTCTTTTCACGAATGTGACCTATACCGAATAAAACAATTTACCGAAATTGTAATAACATATGCAACACGACGGGTGACACATGTGGAGCAGGATCTGCTTACCCTTTCGGAGCACCTGAAATCACCCTAAATTATCGGTGGGGTTCAGGTTGCTTAGTCTTTAGTGATCTTTAGTTTTTTATGTTGTGTCTTCTGTACTATTATTTGTCTGTTTGTCTTTTTATTTTTAGCCATGGCGTTGTCAGTTTATTATCTATCTATGAGTTTGACTCTCCCTCTGGTATCTTTCGTCTCTCTTCTATCTCATGACATTGAATGTGTTCACAATCACGACACATGTATAGGTTATTTGACATCTCGGGCGCTTTTAATTCAAACGAAATTCCACCGAATTGGTATTGCAGATAGGAAATCACGAAGGAGTCGGTATTCTATATAATTTCAGTAGCTGTTGTTATATGTCACATCGTGTAGATAAGCTGTTTGTGATAGTTACATTGAATGGTTTCGGTTTGGTAAACAGTTATGGTTGACGGGTTCCTGTAAGGTTTTTTTTTAAATGGTTTTGTACTTAAAGTCGTCGAAATTTCTACCTATAGTGTTGAAATTCATAAAAGACTACACTGGGAGTTATAGTGGTAACATTATGGTAACTATGTTTCGAGGAGGCTTTGTTCACATAACTCTTGTTTCTTTTCATTTAATATTCGGCACACTTCTATCAGAGGTTTAAAGATGTAGAAATTACAACACGTTTGGTCAGATTATCAAACCTTTTGTGTTGACTCAGTACGTTAACACGTCTTCGGCTTTATTTTTTCGTTGAAATACATTGAAATTAACGAAATCAGCTATTTTAGGGAAACTTGATTTTTTATTACTGGAAATGTCTAACCCAATTTGGGAGACTGAAGTTGGTTGTCGTCAGTCCATCGTTATATTTGTTTTTCGCAAAACAAACAATGATAAATTAAGCTGTAAAGTTTTCTCGATTGATTGTTTCGTATTTTTCATGTCGATGCCTTTTATAGCCAACTACACGGCATGTTGAAGGCCGTGCGTTTGCTTATACCCACTTACTACATTTGAACTTTTGAAGATAGTTTTCTCATTGGCTATCATAAATTTTATAAACTTTTTAATGTTATATAAGACAATACTCTGACAGATATTGCCAGTGTTAACAGTTTGGAGTGTTGTCTTTCATATTTCCATTCAGGATTCAAACTTCTTAAACTAAGCGCAAAAACGATAAAAAAAAAAGAAAGAAAAAACTGTCCAAATAGCCCATTAAGAGATCTTGCCATTGATATTTAGACTTGATCTTTGACTTCACCCAAAAAGATATTCTTCTTCATAAAAATGTTAATGCGTGTAAAATATCGTTTTCCGGCATTAAAACATAAGCACACATCCATTTTGTCCCACAACTATATATTTTACAATGTGACCAACAAAACTGTTTTTTTTTAAATTCAGCGGCCAAATAAAGGCTCGTGTATACCTTCTCTTTATTTCTGTACCGTGAAACTATGCCATATTCAAAAGGATACGTGTCTAATGTTAGAATACATACACAGAAGAGGTCGAAAGATACCAGAGGGACATCCAAACTCATAAATCGAGAATAATCTTGACATGACTAAAAAGATAAATAGTACACGAAACGAAACATTAAAAAAACCCAACTGAGCAGCGCAAACCCTTCCAAACCGGGGTTGATTTCATGTGCTCCGAAATGCTAAGCAGATCATGCTCTACATGTGACACCCGTTGTGTTTCTCGTGTTCATACAAACCCGGAAATAAGTCTAATTTGGTATATCTTCTTCTTCTTCTTCCCTGGATCTTTACACCCTTTGTAGGGTAACCATACTTCCGTATGTCGTAACTTCAATCCTGTTCCCTTTTCGTGAAAAGGGAACAGGATTGAAGTTACGACATAAGGAAAATATCCGCTATCACCTGTGAAATTGATTTTTCATAACTGTCAACCAACTTGTGATGGCGTCTGTAAAACTTACAAAGGGATGCTTTCAATCACATCATTTGGAACTCGTGGTTTAATAGCTTTCTTGTGCGCAGCAACCCTATATGAAGGAAATCATGATAGGAAATAAATGTCCGGTAATATCTTATCAATTGGTAGATATATACTACGTGTGCAGGCGATGCTGGAATGTTGCTACATAGAAATGGAAAGTTCCCAACCGGGAAGCTGGAATTATCTCCAACAAGAAAATATTTTTGTTTTAATGATTTGTTTAATGTTGGTGTCTTTCATTGCTGACAATTTGGTATGGATTTCTCGTGGTTGAAGTACATACATTTGCCTATGATTGCTTACGTCAACTTTACTTAAACTCTGTGGAATACTTGTCTCATTGGCAGTCATACCAGATCTCATTATATTTAAATTGGCAACACAAACCTGTTCAACACTGTAATTAAATCTTTGAATATTATATTTATTGGTGTTAATCAGTATCAGTAAATTGAAACCGTACTAAATATTACACAAATGTCCTTTCACTGTCATGAAATTAAAGTTTGACTGTATTACAATCTGTCATACTCACAGTTTGGCTTTGCACAAGATCATGTTTCATGTTTTTCTTTGACTGTTAATGCATTTTTACCCTAAATCCATTGGATGTGAACTGATTGATATTTCTTTCTTAGGTACATGATCATGTTTTTTTATAAATTGTTTGTTGTCATTCACTGGGAGTATTTTAGATCAGCACTTTTTTTTTTATGTACAAATTAATTTATTAGCATCTGTCCAAGTCCAATATGTGTTTTTGTTACATGTATTTCTGGTTGTATCCATCTGATGCGTTACATGCACGTCTTTTCAACTGATTTTTATATTTGTTCTTATGTTGTACTGTTACACCACTGCCTCTGGTTAAGGGGAGAGTTTAGCACTTGCAAACATGTTTAAACCTGCCATATTTTTTATGTGACTGTCCAAAATAAGGAGCCTACAGTTCAATGGTTGTTGGTTTATATCTATCATGATCAGGGTTGGCAAAAACCCGGGTTTTATGAGTATTGCCCAGCCCAGTGGGAAATACTGGGAAAACCCGGGTTTTACTGGGTTTTAGTGGGTAATACTGGGCAATATCAAATACTAGTCTGAATTTTATAGAGGATTCAGTGATCAAACTCAAATTTTATACATTTAAGATTTATATAACCTTTTTTGTTTGTCTGGATTGGTAAAACTGTAAATCAAAAAGCAAAAAACTTTTTTTTTAAATAAATTTAACTCCTATAAAGAATTAACAATTACATGTACATGATGTAAGAAAAATTACATTTAAATAATGTATATATGTACTGTCACTAATTAGTAAGTAATTATTCTGATTAGAATGCAGATTTGTTTATGTAACAATAATAAGTTCTTTCAAATTTATAAGTGTTAATGGCATGACCCCTTAGGGTGTTTATTTAGCAATATGACAAATGTATGAATGTATAACATTTAAATTAACAATTCACTTAAACATTGCAATAATTTTTTTTTTCAAAGTATGGATTATTGAAACAATGCTTGGTAATTAACAAGGTTTCCTTAAATGTGGAAATCTTGTATTCCGGCTACATAGAAGGGAATGAAATTGAATTTTTCATTCTTTTAGAAATGTCTGTCAATGGTTATCTGTATAAAAAGTATATATTTAGCTGTTATTATGAAACTACACAAAGACTTTACTATTTTATATTGAAATAAGCTTAAGAAATCATATTGCCCAGTAATGCCCAGTATTCCTCATTTCTGGGAGTATTGCCCAGCCTGGGAAAACCCGGGTTTTCCCACCCGGGAATTCCCGGGCGGGTAATACTTTGCCTATCATGATTCGTGATATCTATCATATTTGTATTTCAAAGACTGTTTTGTCATAAATTAGGTCCTTAATTTTCTAAGTTGATTTTTTTCTTATTGTTTTAAGTCAGGGACTTTATAGCCAACCATATGGATGGTATGGGCTTTTCTCTTTGTTGATTTTAATTGCTTACATCAACATCATTTGAACTTTGGTGGATAGTTAAAAACATCATGCTTTCTTTATTTACTTCTTCTTTGCAAATTGGTGTCTTTGCCTTCTTTGATTAAGCTGCAGTCTCATTGGCAATCACACTACTTCTCCTTATTTTTGTTATAGCTGCAGTCTCATTGGCAATCAAACCATTTCTCCTTATTTTTGTTATAGCTGCAGTCTCATTGGCAATCAAACCACTTCTCCTTATTTTTTTTATAGCTGCAGTCTAATTGGCAATCAAACCACTTCTCCTTATTTTTGTTATAAATCTTGAAACATATAACAAGATTCATGAAATGAAGTCAAAGTCAAAAACATGTAAATTGATCAATGAAATGAGGCCAAGTTCAGGTTAACCCTACATGTATTTGTCAGATATGTTCTACAAATGTACCTAGCAGGGATCCCATAAATCAAATACACTTATTCAATTACTCAAAGTTGTGAGTATTTCATATGACAAAAACACTCTCAAAATATATATCAAGCAGGGGCTAAACCCTCAAAAAGGGGGGTCATTAGACAATGGATATGTGCATATGATAGACATAAACTTTGTATCATAAGACAAGGCATGAAGCAATTAGCATCTAGGTCTTTTATACAATGTTATATGTACCTTCTAATGCCTATATTTCATAATATTCATTTACCAATACAATAATCAGTTTTTTAATTTACTGGTTAATTTCACTTTTCATTTTATTATGTCAGGTGCCAAATAATTAAATGCTCTTAAGACCTCCCTAAGTTTATTCCAGTAGATGAACATGTACCTTTTTCCTGAAAACAACCCCTTTTAACAAGCTGAACAGTGAACATGAGCTCAATACTTATTATACCACTGCTACATTTAGTTGGTAAACATGAAGTTGATGAGTGGTGGTCTGAAAGCTCATTACACATCACTACACAGTCTACAGCTAGAAATTGAAAGGCGCAGGGTGCCAGTATCATGTGTAGAGCATGATCACAAGCTGCTTGATGTTAAGTTAAATTTGCAAAAAGATAAAGATGGGACAATCATGGGGTCCCCAATATAAAGTTTTTAATGAACTTACTAGCTGTAACCCAACTTAAAGTGAATGCAATGCAAGAACCTTTCAACGAAAGAAAGTCCAATCTTGTACATTGATCAGTCACCATTGAATAAAAAAAAAACCAGCACAACATTTGTATCTAATAACTCACTTTTTAATCTCATACACTTATATACTCTCATACATTTTTGTACATACATGTACTGATATCAAAGCAACATGAAAGTCACTGGAATGTTAATCTGACATTATTAAAATTTATATCACATTCTGTATGCCTATGGTGTAGAAAATTTTGTTCTGTGAAAACCCCCACCCTAATTTGTTCAATATACAATTTATATTGCACATAATAGTTGATGCTTGATAATTGTTTATGTAAATTTACTGAAAATGAAATATTTGAACTTTAATGTCAATAAACAGTTTTCTTCTTGTGAATTTAATGTGCAGACAACTATGCATGGTCTCTGGACTGGATTTCACTGATCTGCGGTCATTATTTTAATAAATTTTGTATAGGTGAAGTAGTTTTTAAATCCAAAATTGCACAATCTCCCCTGTTCATTTTGTATTTTCCTTTGTAAGAATCTTCAGTTTGTCTTCAGTTCATCCTGTCTTCGGTTCACATCTACCATTCTCATCAAATGGAATCTAATTTTCATACTTGGATTGATAAAAAGCCACGAGTTATTCAATATTCATTGTTAAAATATAAATAGTTGATGAAACACCAAAAGATGCACATGAAATTAATGTAATGTTTTGAGTCAATATGATGATGTGTCACGAGTTTTTCATCCCGCTCGCTTTCTGGCGTAATATCCAAGACATGCACAAATACCAAGAACTCCAATAATTAGTCCTAAGACGAGGGCTATTGCGTCCCCTGCATCAAATGCATGAACTCCAGGAAACAATAATGTCAAAACTAAAAGTACGAAGAAGAAGGAAAATGAGAATCCTTTCGCCATTTTGACGGTACGATGATTAGCACGTGACTGCTCATGTGATACTGATAACATAATAATAAAAACCAGTCCGGAAAAATTCCGTACAAGTTGCAAATTATAAAAAGAAAAGCAATACGCGAGAAATTTATTTCATTAGATACACATGCGATACCAAGCTCGTATCGAGTTTTGTATTTAAATATATTTCAGAGGAGGTGGTATGAGTGGTAATGAGATATCTCTCCATCCAAGTCACAATTTGCAGAGTAAACCATTATGGGTCAAAGTGTAAAGCAAAATAGTGTCCCATGAGACAATATTTCATAACTTTGTATCATGAAATTCTGTTCTCGTCTATGGACAAATGTCCAAAGAAGGACAAATTTTCATAGCGAAATTTTGTCTGTTTATAGACAATATTTCACACATGAATACTATGGAATTTCGTTTTGTTAAACGGAGGGTTATATTTTGTGTAAATTGAGACCGTCGATATTTCACAGATTAAATCTATGAAATTGTGTCCTTTTAAAGAGAGGTTATATTTTGTGAGTATTGAGACAATATTTCATAGACAGATTGTCGTGGAATTTTGTCTCATGATTGGGAGGTTTTCAACATATATTCATGTTAACGAAGGTATAAAGGAGTATTTTTCCTGCCACACGTGCTAACCTTGTGTTTATCATGTATATATTTACAAAATAAACAATTGTCAGTTCATTACTTATATGTGTACAGTATAATTTTATGTTATAAAATGAAACATACGTTAGACAATTCTTTAATCTATAATTAACCATTTTTATTGTATTTGTATGAATCTAAAAATGTGCATGCTGCATGCTTGTGTACTATTTCTAATTGTGCTATAATTCGATTAAAAATATTTTCAAAACCAGTATGTCATAGTGAAGTATTGTCATGAACAGAATTTCATAGTGATTTTTCAGTGAAATATAGTCCAGATGGAACTGACAAAATTTCATGGACAAGGACACAAGTACGGTGTTAAACACAGAGCCTAGGCTCACACAGAACAACAAAGCAAATGGGCTTCAAAAATACATGTGTCACGTGAAACCATTCATTCGGGAAAACCAACGGTCTAATCCATGTAACAAATGAGAACCGAGAAACACTTATGAACCACATCAACAAACGGCAACTACTGTCTGAATACCAGGAGTCGATTTCACAAAAATAACTTCCGACTAAGATTGATTGTAAGTTTACTGAATCGTTCATGACTTACGATCAATCTAAGTCCTTAATTAAGTTTTTTTTTGTGAAGTCGACTCCAGGTTCCTGACTTAGGATAGGTGCAAACATATGCAACGTTAGTTAACGTTTCTATTGGTACCAACCTTCACCCTTATCTGAAAAAATAGTGTTACATCACAACATAGAAAGACGCACTATAAGATATCAATTGAAATGACTGAAGGTGGTTTGGGTGTCTTTCGCCATCTTGGATTGTAAAAAACGGAGAATCTAAGGTCAAGATTTTGAATGAAGTTAGCAAAATTTGATGCAGGAATGCAGATAACTAACGTGAATTTGCATTTAAAAGAACAAATTTATTAGATTATAATTTATAAATATTAATATTTGTACAAGTGTTGATTATTTCTGCTTGATTTTTAATATTTTTAAATTAGCATTTTAAGGGAAGGTAACTCTTAAATAGTGCATTTTCTGAAGGAATCTACATGGAATTTTGCTATTTTGTATTTTAGCTTGAAAAAAGCACGGTGACCCTATCTTTTCTTTTGATATTCTCAAATTATTTTATAAAAAACTATCTTCTCGTACTTTATTTTACAATTCTATCATTTAATTTAGCTTTTAATCACATAATGGTGCGTTTTCCTGTATAATCCATACAAAATTTGTCATATAGTCACGACCTGTAGCTTGAGAAAATGCGTGGTGACCTATCTTTTTTATGACATTTTTTAACACATATCAATAGATACTACAGTGGGCGAACTGGTGACAAAATATTACTTCCCCTGTAAACAGTGCGCTCTTCTGACTAGAGGTAATCGGTAAACTTCGGAAAAACAGACGATGCTGTAATTGTTTAGCTTGTTTAAAATGTCAGAGCTAGCACAAACGAACTAAGACGTGTCAACATAATGTGAGTATTATAAGGAATCAGGTAAAATAGTTATTGTTAAGTTTATCACATCATCGTATCATCATATGATAGGTAAATGCGTGAATTTTTTATTTTCAGTGTCGTCAGGGTTCAAACTTGTAATATGTATTACTGTATATTTTTGTCTTGATTAATTATTTGGTTCAAATTCGCTTTGAACTAGCCTCAATATAGTTTATATGTTACTGCGACTACTTTTTTTCGGTACCATTTGTGACCTTTGTGTTTTTGCTAATGTAGTTTGTTGTGATCCCTGTTTATCTTATCTTTCCAACGGATTTTTAGTTTCTATTTGTACTGTGTAAGATTAAGGGGATTCCGAATGCTAACAAACATGTGTTATCTATATCTCATTCTTTATATCCCTGTCATTCCGAGTTGTTGGCAATGGTTTTTGTCGGCCATATTTGTTTTCCCTTTTACTGTTTTAATTATGAATCAGGCCATGTGTTTTCTCTCTTTGAATTATTGAACAATTTGTCATGCTGGGACATTTGAGTATGGGTTTTGATCATTGTTGAAGGTATTATGGTGCGTGACAACTAGTTACGTCCTTGTCCTTTGGTCATGGATGGATAAATGTCTCATCAATCATACAACATTCTCTTAAATTAATGTTGAAGACTTTGAAAAAGACCATTTTATATTTTGGGGCATGGGTACCGTACAGTATCAACTAGCACAATCATTTTCCATTTGTATCTATAAAAATATTAGGTTTTAATTCAGAGCCGACATTACCAAATATGGATTTCATTCGACGAGTATATTGTACTTGTTGGTATTGTAAATGTAAAATTGGTAGTCGTGTATTAGTTATGTGCTCTCACATCGCATTCTTTTATATTGCATCTGGATTTCAGCAGTATACTAACAAATATTTCCGAGTTCACAACTCAGGTCAGTATTTTTTAACTAGACGCTAAAGAAATCCCGAACCAGACAAAATTGTTGCGCTGCTGATGAAGCAACAGTTACTGAAGATTTAACTTTATATAAATTACTAACTGAAAATATGCTTATTGTTTAAAATAATAAAAAGAATGCATTCATTTCATAAATAAACAAACTTACAATAATATTTAACAATAAAGTTTATAATGCAATCACGACTTCCCTACCCGGAGTTCTAATGACTGCGTTATAGAGTAGTGTTTCCTGCAATACAAAATAAAATGTTTCTTATCTTCAATTGTATTGCAAGACTGGCATAATCGGTTGGCAAAACTGGGCTAGACAGTTGACTTTACTGTATTTGTAACTGTCTAGGCAATTATTAAAGAGCAAAATCGATTAAACGACAGATGAAAACCGAGTTCATTCACAATGGCTACCATCAGCTTGGTTTGTAGTAGGATTGTCAACAGTAAGACCTGGTACATCTATAACCATATCAGTGTAACTCCGAATGGCTATATCCAGATCTGTTCTTCCGTATCGTTCAGGGAAGATTATTAAACACAAAAGTCCAGCACCTATACTTCCTACCACTGCCCAATTGACCCATGATGTCCCTGAAATACAAACGAAATGAACTTTAAACATCTCATGTGGAAAAAAGAAGTTTTACACTACATGTAAGAAGAATAATTTTATGAACATTTGTATTTAAAAAGGGATTTTGAGAACTTAGCTTTGATTTTTATGAAAAACAGCATGAATACAATGTATCATCATTTTCCTAAGAAGTCAATAAAACAATTCCACAAGCGTATGTCTGTTTAACTAAATTCTCGAATGTTACCACATCAAATCATAAAAATTTCCTGAATTATGTCCTTTTTGTGTCCATTAAGAAAAGATCTTATCTTAATCACCGTATGCCACTCTAGCTTTGTATTAAAATGAGCTTGCATCTACCAATTGTTGTACGGACACGTAGTTCGTGGTAGTACTGTTTTGTTTGTTTGTATTTCGGTCTAATGTTTTCCTATTTTGATTTTTCCCTTGTAACAGAGACTCCCTACAACATTGTCATTTGTATTCTTTTGATGTAAATGTAATATATACATATATATATATACTCATAATATATTCCATCAACAACATACACTGCATTATAATCGGGTGTATAAACCACGAGGTAAAGCTGACGAAAGTAAGCATCACTTGACTAACAAAAACTATAAATATATAGCCTAGTCATAAGTCAGAGTGTATGCGGAGATGTCACGAACGCATGGCTTTTAATTTCGTTGAAGGAGGTAAAAAAATTGCAAGGGCAAAGCCAATTTGTATATCAAAATTTTTTCGGCTAAATTCGAAACGAAGAATATGTAAATTTTAGTGCCAGCCTTGATTATTCGATTTATATATATTGTCATTAGAAGAGTTGTTACACATGACATTTAGATGTTTGTAAACATATATTGCGTTCACTCATAGTAACTAAATCTGCATGCAACCATACATACATTATTGCATAGGTAAAGCTTGTTCACTTGTTGATTAACATGACAACTTTTTTTTTTATATAATTTTAGTTGTTTGTTTCCTTACCTATTCCAGGTATCTGTAGAACAAAAAGTAGTACAGTACCACTAGTGCTGTTTAAAATCGTCAGAAAAGCTCCAGTTACACCTTCTGCGACCGGATATGACGTTTCAGCACATAGTTCATAAAATAACGCAATTCCACCATTTACAAACATTCCTGCTAGAATACTAGAGGTGTATAACTGTACTGAAAATTAAGAGAAAAATGTCAATAATATAAATTCGTATCGAAAAGGGTCGTACTAAGCAAATACTATGGACCATAACAAGTTCACAGACACCTATTTCAACAACAATTATATATATTGTGATGTTTCAGATCAAATTATTCGTTTGTCCGTTGAATCACACTGATCTCTATGTCGTTTAACCGAACGAGTTATACATCACTGATTTGTGCTTTTGGGGAATATTTAGTCTTGTAACAATTGTTTATTTTTTAATTTTTGCATATTTTTGGAACAACTGGACACACTCAGCTAAAATAGGAAGTACAAGAAACAACTTACTCTCTTTAAAGATAGTAATGTGGCGAAAGTCCCCTCTTCAAAAAAAGATATTCGACAGGAAATTTAACACTTACCAGTAAAGAACGCTAAAACTTTGGTACATATAAGAGTAAACCATACAATTGCACCTCCTCCGCACAAAAATAAACACATCAGAAACAACTTCATATGTTTCATAAATATATCGGAAAACCTTAAAGGAAAAGAAAAACAATCATAAACTTAGTCGTCAAGCTAGTATCACATTGTTTATTGTTTATATAAAGATGTGGAAATATTAAATTAATGCAACAGTAGTTGCAGCGACGATTTTATCTCGTAAATAGAGATAGAAACGAAAAATCACGGGAGAAAAAAAAACACAAAAAAAAGAGTGAACTATACCACATAAAATCCAAATCGAACGTTACATGGTGCGTCGACATGGTAAGAGTCTCCTGCTATGCACGTATTACCCGCCAGTTGAATTCACACTGAGCCAAACTATCATAATCGGGAATAGGACGCAATCGGTACAGTTACAGAGCAAACGAATATAATGAAAAAACTTTCGAAGTGAAGAGACATCAAATTCTCTAATAAAATATGGGTTTTATACTTATTAAAATCTGCAATCAAATTAAGTAAAAAGCGAAAATGTTTCTCTTAAGTTATTCACCATAATTTTTTTTTTCATCTCTAATAACTTTAAATAGCGTGGCTCGTTCTATTAAATTGTGTTCCATTATGCTGTTAATTGATTATGTAACACGCGGAGAGATTTAAATAAAGCATAGAACAAAGGAACATATCTGACCAAAAAGGGAGAATTAACAATAGGGAGCAAAACATGTCTCTTTTTCCGTAAATGTTTGGTTTGATTTTCATGTGTGAAACGTAAAAATTATCTGAATATAAGAATTAACTTAAGATTTTATTTTAGATATTTCATTTGAAAGTGTGTGGGAAAAGAAGGACAAAGCGTAGAACAATCAAAAGTTTTGATATTATTGCAAATAGTGACTGAGACTGTAATTGAACATGTTTGGAGAAAGATTGAAATTTAAAGAATCCATACTCTGTTTAGTATACATCATAACACTATTTCTATAAAGGTCATTTTACTGTAGAAAGAATGATGTTGAAAACTTGAGAAATATGTTTAGACAAACATCTTGACGATCGAATCGGCTTATATGATAGCTCTTTTTACTGATTTTCAAGAAGTTAAGTTGTCTTAGCGGCAGATTTTCAGCGTTCTTATCACCAATGAAGACGAAAATGTTTGTTAAAAAAATAGTGTGTCCCACATCTCTTCTATTAATACTTTTTTCTGTATCTTATGTCTACCTACTGTCAAACCAAATCAATGTAATAGAACTTTTTTTTATAGGAGTTTAAGAGTACAGTGCCCGTCTGGTTAAGTGTTTTATCGGGTTATCTTACCTGGCTACAAAAACACAAGATACACCACCTGCTATTGTGGCGTAAAATCCTACCCAACCGGCTTCCATCTGCAAAAATATACTTAATTTAAAACACAATCTTTATAAACGGTCGCAGCAGTCCATTCCATTATTCAAAATATCCATTTCATTATTCAAAATTGGCTATTTCTTAACTTTCACGCGTATTTCGACATTTTAGTCCTGTAATATGCGTTGTGGAGCATGTTGACTATATACATCTTGTTCCTCTCGTTATAAGCTTTCGAATGAGGTATTAAGTTTATCTATAATTAGAGGCTAAAGGGTCGCAGCAGTCCATTCCATTATTCAAAATATCCATTTTATTATTCAAAATTGGCTATTTCTTAACTTTCACGCGTATTTCGACATTTAAGTCCTCTAATATGCGTTTCGGAACATGTTGACTATATACATGGTATTCCTCTCGTAATAAGCTTTCGAATGAGGTATAAGGTTTATCTATAATTAGGGGCTAAAAGGTCGCAGCAGTCCATTCCATTATTCAAAATATCCATTTCATTATTCAAAATTGGCTATTTCTTAACTTTCACGCGTATTTCGACATTTAAGTCCTCTAATATGCGTTGCGGAACATGTTGACTATATACATGGTGTTCCTCTCGTAATAAGCTTTCGAATGAGGTATAAGGTTTATCTATAATTAGGGGCTAAAAGGTCGCAGCAGTCTATTCCATTATTCAAAATATCCATTTCATAATTCAAAATTGGCTAACATGTTTAACCCCGTTGAATTATTTATGTATGTGTCTATACCAATTCAGGAGTCTGTAATTTAGTGGTTGTCATTT
This sequence comes from Mytilus trossulus, assembly GCF_036588685.1. NCBI lineage: Eukaryota > Metazoa > Mollusca > Bivalvia > Mytilida > Mytilidae > Mytilus > Mytilus trossulus. The sequence continues at coordinate 9,375,838 of NC_086373.1, read as the reverse complement.
GTCTATGTGTTACATATTTGTTTTTCGTTCATTTTTTAAAAATAAATAAGGCCGTTAGTTGTCTTGTTTAAATTATTTTACATTGTTTTATTGGGGCCTTTCATAGCTGACTATGCGGTATGGGCTTTGCTCATTGTTGTAGGCTGTACGGTGAGCTATAGTTGTTGATGTCTGTGTCATTTTGGTCTTTTGTGGATGTTTGTCTCGTTGATAATAATACCACATCTTCTTTTTTATATTTCCTCATTTTTATGCATAGTGTTGCATTTAAGTCGTCCGTCAACCCTTTTATGGTCATTGCGAATCAAAATATAGCTATAGTGTCACGGTCAAATTTTTTTATATTTTTTTCACTATTCACCGGTTCAATTTGAATAATGAAACATAAACCATTTCATTATTCATTATTCATTTTTCAATATTGAATAGTGAATAATGAACTATTTCATTATTCATTATTGAATAATGAATAATGAACTATGAATAATGGACGTACTTCAGCCCCGTATCTTTATAGCTATCACAATATATCAGTTTTGTTACATTGTGTATAAGCCAAATCAAAATAAAGTTTTTATTTATATGAAGTTATGTTACTCATAAATCCTTCTTATGTATACAGTAAATATAGAAGATAGTTTTATGGATTCTGGTTTTATTTACTAAGTAGAAAAACGTGGCTGTCAAAAAGATTTGAACAACGTTATATATATTTTTTTACCTTCATTAATATGTAATCGTACCTGAGATATTCCTACAGGGTTGAGTATTAAATCCAGTACAGCGCCCCATGCTCCGTACACACCCGTTGGTATTGCACAAGCCAATGAGATCAACCACAAAGGGCCATTGCTGTAGGAAACAGAATATCAATTTGAATATGTCCGTTTTAGTTCAGGAGAAATGACAAAAACAATACATAGCAGTGTCATTTGACCATATTTACGTAACATTAGCTTTAACTAGTTCATCCTCCAGTTTATATTCAGACGAGACTTTTTTTTTGGATTATAAGGAATTCACTTGTGTGGATTCCGCGGGTTGGGATTAATAATAAATTAATATAATTATGCGCAAGTAACATAGAATCTTAAATCAGCACAGATTACGGAGACCAATTATCAATCATATTTAGATGTAGTTTGGGCTGTATTTGTCGTTGGGTTACTGTCTTATCAACGTTTGCACCACATTTCAATTTACTCATTTATATATTGTGCCTATAAACCAACCGAAGAATGTTAGAGCAGACGGGTTTACACTCGTCACATCTGCAACACTGTCTCGCTTTGCGCAGCCGCAACTATTCTCTCCCGTTACTTTAGCTGGGAAAAAAACGCAAGCTTTCGTTAATGGACAGGTATGATATGCAGTTATCACTACACAAACGCAGACATATATACCATTTCATTGATACTTACGTCAATAATTTACAAAATGCATTTAGATAGTCAACTCTTTTGACTGATGCTGTGTAACTTGGTGCCGATGGAGGCTTATCAGGAAAATATATAAGGACGGCAATAAATACTAAAGCTGCTAAACCACATTCTAAAACAAAATATTTATATATTAAAAATCTTTTAATATACAATCATATCAAGATTAAGTCTTTCTATGTAAGTCTTTTTTTGTGATATGAAGGCTTGTTTGAGACCGAGTATAATCAGCTGGCAACTCGTCAGTAAATGTCTTTTTTTTAACTGTGGTTGGCTATGGTAAATTACCACAACCTATCACAATCAGTTCATATTCGGAGACATATAGAGGTAGGCACTTGTCTTTAGATGAGGACCGAATGTTTATCTTTAGGATGTTATTTTTTTGTTGTTGTCGAGTTTCGGGGTAAGTTTTCTGGTTTTTACATTTAAATACCAGACATTTGATGGATTAACTGTTATTTGTCCAGTTTCAAATGGCAAACAGTTCTGAACACAAACCAACAATTATAGTAGACGGACACGTGAGGGAGATCAGATTTTCTGAATGACATTTAACAATGAGAAATTCATGTAACTTCTTGGAAAATGATTTTCTTACATTTTGTCTCCAAGATTTAATCATTTGTCATATTATATAAGACTATTCAAATTTACCTTGAAACATTCGCAGTGATACCTGCAGCGGCGACAATTAAGACATGATTTTTTTTATTTAATGTGTTGTATTATATGATGATCAACTGTAGACCAATTTTTGTTTACCATGTTGACAATAATGCGATACTAATGTATTCCTAATCAGCATAAAACATACATCTTTGTAAATAGTGCGTGTTTGATTGAGAGGCGGATTAACTGATACCAGTCACTTGAGCTTTACAGTATTAACATCTACTTTATTTTAAAAGAATTATCGCAACGTTTCTAAAGTGGGTTTACATACATCCGCGTACTAAATACACGAATGATGTCGTTCTCTTTAAACTCTGACACTTACCATAATACATTAATCGCATGATGTCGTCTTTCAATTGCTCTAAATTTAACAGCACTACAAATGATAAAGATAATGATATCAGCAGGCAGTCTGTTAAGATGTACTTTTGTTTTAGGTATATTTTCAACTTTATACATTATTATAAAAAAATATGTTTAAAATAGAACAAAACTTTGCATTCATATACCAGATTTATTCTATTTATAATTTTCTTTTAAAGACATAGTAGAAGCTAAATGTACTACAAACGAATTGGTAATGCAATTCTATATATCTTAGAAGTTGGTGATTAAAATAAACTAGAGGTGTTTTCAAACAAAAGTAATAACATGAGGACCCAACCTCAATGTTTTGATTAATTATTGGCATAGATGATGCATACATACTCTTCTAGTGGGCAACATAATATAAACATATATTAATGACCTTCAAAGAAAGAAAAATATTGGTCAAAACGAGACAAGCACAGACTGGCAACGAGAGTGATTTCTATGCTCCAAAAATCGTTCGCGGGGGATACAATGAACTACACATAAACTGGGTCTCGACTAGTCTGACAGTTGACCGTAAACAGCTTGGTAGTCAATATTACGGCCATAAATGTCCTGGTTCTGTAGTCTTATTTGAGAAACCAAAGGAGGAAAATATGGCCACTTAGGTCTTCTTCCGACTGGCAGAAATGACCTGTTCAATTGTGGTCGTTACACATACGCAGTCACGTCTCGTGTAGAGATAGTTCCATGCTTACTGCACGTTCAGAACTCTTGCAAGAACTCTTTAAGGGGTCTTTTGGAGGCCTGCTGCAAGGATAAAGTTCTATCCCTAGCAAATAAACTCATCATAGATACCAGTACTAAATTTTGTATATACGCCAGACCCGCGTTTCGTCTACAAAAGACTCACCAGTGACGCTCGAATCCAAAAACGTTAAAAAGGCCAAATAAAGTACGAAGTTGAAGAGTATTGAGGACCAAACTTACTTGAAGTTTTGCCAAATCCAGCTAATGTAATCCATGCCTGAGGTTTGTAAACAGTTAATTATAAATATAGCCATATCAATGATAATTCATGTCAGCACAGAAAAAGTGCTGACTACTGGGCTGGTGATACCCCCGGGGAAATGATGGCTTCATTTTCCAGTGAAAGTCCAAATTCTCCAACTTTATCCCGGACGAAATTTATAACAGGACCTACATATTGTATTTCCTTGCCCTGAGCATGCACGACACATTTCCCATTAGACTTTAAGCAGCCAACAGTCAATCAATGGAACGAAATGAGAATAGGCGGGGTTTAGCGGTCATAACTTCTTGATCGTGTCAACCTGCTGACAAGAAACTGCTAACATCTTCAGATCACGTGAGATAAACACTGGTTGTAGGTGACTTCTCATTCTTGGTTGTAGGTGACTTCTCATTCTTGGTTGTAGGTGACTTCTCATTCTTGTTTTTCTGTGAACCGTTGAATGTATTTTTCCCCTGGGATAATTTTCCTGGCTATTGTTCTTACGGGTTTTTATTTCTCCTTAGTTTTGTGTTTATATTCTTATGTCATCACATCCTACCCTCGGCTTAGTTTGTGTTCATACAAGCATATTTGTCTTGGGGTCACATTTAAAGATGTGATAATAACATAGAATTCACAGTTCACTTGAAGCTCTACCAGAAGAGCACGGAGCACGACGATACATTACGACGGGAATCGAGATCCCATGTTATCACTGAAACAAAATGTCTTAATATAATTATATTGAAGCTTTATCTATGTCTACTTTCATACCTGTATGATTATGAGATATATTTGATGCAGGTGTGGTTGTTCCATTAACAACATTAAAAGAGTGTCCACTAAACATGCTAGAAACAAAAGAAAGAATGTTTTACTGACGTTTGCATAATAATAATCCTGTATATAATTAATGTAGGCAAAACCCTTAATCAATATCATGACTATGATGTCAATCTTTTGAGGTCTACTGAAAAGTCGATATTCATTTAGAAACCAATTATGCTACTTTATTGTTACGATCCCCGTTTTCTTCTCCTCGTTTGTGACACCATATAATACTATTTTTTTCCTGATTTGTCTTTATCAAAATCAAGATACCGAGTGCCACATATTTAGATTGATTTGCTTAGCCTTCCAAACGGCGATCAAAAACCTCGTCTTATGCATGGTTGGGTGCCTTGCTCCGTACTAAGTTTTATAAAGAGTATTGGAGCCTATTGTTTGACTTATTAGAATTTGTCGGGCTCTCTTCGACCAGGAACATATATATACTGTTTCCAGCTTCGACTTATGAATTTTAATTGTTCCTTTGGTATATTATGTCTCTTTGTTCCGTATACAATGGTGTTTTCTCGTTTGGTATGCTTAATGCATGCTAATTTCTTTTTTGTTGTTGGAATATTTATAAAAGATAACATTAACTTATCATCTTTGAAATTAAAGAAAAAAACCAATAATAGAACACTTAAAACATGTGAATTCCAATTCTACACCTAAAAGCTCTCTTAAAGTAAATTTTCGGAAATACTTTAAATTCGCTGCTTACTAGGACGATCTTGCATTGGTAGGTTCGTAATTATTCAAGTCATCACATCGAAAGTTTTACCGACATCTTGATTGATTGTTGATACAGTTGTTGTTGATTGCTTATCGTTCAGGCTCAAATATTTAATGCATATTCAGGCTGATACCAAATTACATGTAACAATAATAACTAAATGTTCCTGCATGAGGGGTTCACGGACTGAATGCCACTGGAAAATAAGGATATATAATTATAGACGATACTATAAATCTTGTTTGAAAGGGTTTTTAACATGCATGGAGCGAGACAATCTCTCTACATGAGGCTTAATTCAAATTTGACTTTCCCATTCTGACTAGACGTGACAGCAATTGTATACATACTGCACACAGGGCCTACTATTTGAAATTATCTGACAGTTCAATGTAAACTTTCATAATGTTACCTTATATCTTGTGCTACTATTGTTTTGTATTTTGGAGCCGACACTAGCTGTGGACCTGCAATAATAGAGCATTATATATATGACGAAAACTCACACATTTGTGATGTTGGAACAGAGCCACAGTTCTATAGTTCTTCGACGTATGACTCCTATGTTTCACTTCGTGACGTTAAACATAGGTTGAAGTTTGGCATATCCAAATATGATACATGTACGATTGAGATCAATTAAGTATATACCTTCTACTGAAGTTGATGTAAAGGTAACACATTCAAAGACCAGTGAAGTTTGGGGTTGATTATATTGTGGCTTTGAATTAATGGTACGTCATCTTGAAAAGTTGTAATTTGATATATTATTGATTGCATATTTTTAAGGATTTGTGAGTCGTTAAATTTTGATCGCATTTACGTTTGTATTTGTTCGGTTTGCAAACCAAATACTGTTGGTTGAGGTATTACGATTTTATATCCAACTGGAGAAGTAAATCGATCTTTCGCCCTCTAAAAATTGTAAGTTCTTGAAAAAAATATTTCGATTATGCTTTTCTTTTCCGGAATTAGGAAAAACATAAAAACTTTGAAGAAGACACCAATGGTCCATAGTGCATTGTTTATATGTTATTGAGGAATTTAAGTTTAAGTCAATTTTTCGTAGAATATTTGTCAACATAATTCAGAGGATTCACACTTTAAAATCTTCATTCATTCATACATTAGTCATGTTAGTAACCGAAAAGAATAGCTTTTTGCTTCTAAACTTTTTTTAAGCAATAGCCAGACAATAAACCAAAATCTGTCAATGAACAAAAAAAGTTTGTTTTTTTGTCATGAATGTTTGTCTCTAATATTTAATTAACTGTGCATTTGTATTCAGACATCGCAGATCAAACTTATTCGTTCATTGTGTAATCATACGTTTTTTGATTGAGTTAAGCCTGCTAATTGATATTTTATCGTATGTTTTTCTATGTTGTGATGTTATGCTATTGTTCAGAAAAAGGGAGAAGGTTTGGATCCATTAAAACATTTAATCCCGCTGCAAATGTTTGCACCTGTCCTAAGTCAGGAATCTGATGTACAGTAGTTGTCGTTTGTTTATGTAATATATACGTGTTTCTCGTTTCTCGTTTTGTTTATATAGATTAGACCGTTGGTTTTCCCGTTTGAATGGTTTTACACTAGTAATTTTGGGGCCCTTTATAGCTTGTTGTTCGGTGTGAGCCAAGGCTCCGTGTTGAAGACCGTACTTTAACCTATAATGGGTTACTTTATAAACAGTTATTTGGATGGAGAGTTGTCTCATTGGCACTCACACCACATCTTCCTATATCTATAAAGTGAATCTTACCGATTGAGAAGGTTACTGCAAATCCTGCGTATGCCATGAACGTGGAAATGGCAGTTGCTGTAGCTCTCTGATTTGGCGGGAACCAAATTGAAGCCAACAGCGAAGGCCCTGCAAACAAAGCAGTCCCAGCTATTCCATTCAGTACTGCTGACACATATATCAACCTAGTATAATGAAAATTAATACCATATAAGCATGATAAGTGATTGAAATTGTTTCAGAACAAATTCGAAAATTCCATAATCAGTTCCTTAAGGTGGTCCCTTGGTATATTTAGCCTCTATTTTTTCAAAACAATTATACACAATATTTGAACTTATATAATGCCAATAACAATTTAGAGAATCATTGCCTGAGGGATTTCAATATGTCAAAATTATCAAAAACTGCTGTAAAATGATCAAAAAAATAATGTAAATGTCTGTTCCTATTCCCGATTTTAATGACCATAATTACAGTCATATTTACAGAGAAAGAAGTTTACATATTAAGTCCAATTTGCAAAGGAAATTAAAAGTGAAAACTTTACTATAATAGCTAGGTATATTTCGTCATGATATAAGTATATGCTTAAGCGTATTTGCTCAAATATGATTGCCTCGCACACATAATACACATTGGTTGATTATAAAGTTTCCTCTTTGACGAAGGGAGGAAATGTTTTAAAAGTATTTCTTGTTCTTCTCATGGCATCGGGTTCGGACCAAAACTTTTCTTAAAATATCTCGGCAATACGGCCTACGATATTTAGCATAGAGATGAACTATCAGAAAAAGTGTATCATATTTCATCATGGGATTAAGTGTTTTTATTCAGTGGAGTGACGAGATGAAGGAAGACATTAGATGTCGTCCACTTAACATACTTCAATTATTACTTCACAAAATGATGATCAGGGAAAGAAATTTTGCTTTACAATAGGATACTTTCGAACCCTCTCGGAATAGTTGTAAGGGTTATTTACACGAGTGAGACTGGAATGAGCGTTCTATTTATACATCCATTAATATTCGAATAACAAGTATTGGAGTTCCGTCATTTGGATGGCCCATCATCTCTTTGTTGTCAATGAACGCGCTTCATTTGTTCTGTATCCTTTTGAATAAATATTTCCACTTGTTGAACGAGTTTTAAAACCAAACACATTTCAAATAAAATCGGAAATCATGTTTTCGAGAGGAGGATTTTTTTTTTGGGGGGGAGGGGGATGATTGGGTTGTCAAAATATCTAACATTGACTCTTGCATCTATATGCTTACAACTTAAATAGAACAAACAAATACTAGCTTTGACATGTCTTCCATTGTTATTTTTTTTTACCCTATGCACTAATTTAAATTAAAAAAAAACAATCACAAAGCTAAGGTTAACATTTTCCTACCCTGAGGCGTATTTAGGGATGTTTGTAATGCATCTCAACCCGGCAGCCAGAAGTACCAGGGCATCACAAATAACCACTGAGATTCTCAAACCTGAAATGGGAATCACATTTGTGAAATAGAACAGTAAAATAAGGTAGCTTATATATAGATACTATTTATTAGCTCTCATTTTGTTTAAAAGTAATAAGCATCCTTACAGATCTTTATAATGTAAGCTGATTTACATTATCATTCTAACTTACCTTTTGATATGGTCTTATTCGGGTGACTCCATATTATGATAAAACAGAGACAGATCTACTTTTTTAAATTTTATATAACTTAAAACATTGACCTTATTTTCAAACAAACAGTAATAGCATAATAGAAAGAGAAACTGTGTTTCTTTTTTACATTGACTGTTTTTGCACTACAAATCTTCATTGTAAAAAACATTTTCCAATATTCAATCTGTTCTAACCATGTCTGTGCATATGTTTGGAATTTCAAATGCTCGGTGCCCTATACTTCGTTCTTTATTTGGCCGTTTAAAGTTTTTTGATTGTAGCCACTGATGAATCTTTATTAGACGAAACGTGTGTATATCATGTATAATGTATATCGAAACTATTAAGTGCCTGGTATTTATGATTAGCTTAATGATAATATAGTTAATTGAGGCTTATTTTCATGATATATCTAGCACATCTGCATATAATTAGTTTTTATATTCATCAGATAAATAGGTAAGCAATTATTTTACATATTAAATTTTTATCTATACATATACATGTACACATACTATACGAGTACAACCCATATTAAATGAGACTAACGTAATATTTAAAGAACACGAAATCAATACACATATAACGTCTGAAATGACCAATAGCTTGAGGGATGTTATGCAACATTACTTGACCATTAAGGTTCAACAAGAGGTCAGCAAATAAACGGACATGTAATCCAAATAAATAAAATATAATTGAGGCTTTGTAAGTGATCCCCTTATTCTAGTTTATGTATATAACCATAATAATATTAATTTTATATTCGTTAAAATTGTATCTTCTGTTAAATATGGTCTGACTTATACGGTCATTTATTTGTTGGCTAGGTACTGGAAGTACTCATGGTAATAGCGTGTGTCTACTTATTTAAAATGGCATATTTTACCATTTATTAAAGAACATATATCTGCTTATTAGTTGATGTTGCAAATAATGAAAATATCAATTATTGTGTCTACCTTTTTCGTCCATGATATAGCTAGCCAAGAACACAGTAAAAATAAAAGCAATATTTCCTAAATTCGGAAACATTCCAATTTGGCCATCGCTCCATCCAAATACTTCCTTGGCCGACTGTGCTATTGGACCCCAAGTATTCCAAACAATGTTCTGTGTAAAACCACTTATAGCAAAAGCTATTAAAAGCCACCACCTTCGTTTATAAACTATCTCTTGACGAATCGGTTTAATAAGGGGTTCGATATCCTCCATATCCGTTATTAGTCATTTGTCTCTAATAAATGTTTATTCTCAGCAAATTTTATGTAAATAACATACATACACACATTAAAGTAATATTTCTACATTTTTATTCCATTCTCTTTATGAAATTTGATAAAACCAAATTTATCTAACAGCGTAATGCATATCAAAATATTGTGTGTATTCGTATTATGATAACGGTCACAAGATTGGCTGACCTACTTATAAAGTGAAAGTAGATCTAAAACTAAAACATTTGACGGAAAAGTGAGATACGGAAAAAAAAACCCGGAAAAGATGTTCAAGATAGTTATGAAACCTGTTACACTTTCAGATTACCAATATTTAAACTGTAAAATACATTCATTGTTTGTTAAGGAAGAAAAAAATGACAAATATATAGAACATTTAAATGGCCTTTTTAAGCGGCTATTGGTACTTTATGGAACGGAACGGAACGGAATTTCATTTACGGTATCCAAAGGGGGCATTTATCAAAATTTCGAAAAATCTTTAAAACAAAACAAACTTTAAAATTTCTGTGTTTTACGGTTTTCCATATACAAATAACACAAATGTATACTTAATCTCATCTTCACAGGTGAAATGTGTAATAATGTATAACATCGGGAAATATTCTGTAGATGAATATGTCGGATTGTCCTGATAAATTATCATGAAATTAACGCATTTGCAAGTCATGCATTATGATATCTAGACTGACCTCACGTCGTCCTTGATTAGAGACAGTGATCAAGTTGAATCTGATTTAAACTTTTTAATTTTATTTTTCCGTTCCGTTCAGTTCCGCAAAGTACCAATTGCTCTGAGGAATTGGTATTTAACGGAAAAAACGGAAACAGACATCTTTAATGTAATGATAAAAAAAATTGTCTGACACCTCGTTTTGCATGAGTGGTATGTGTTTTAGATAGCATTTTCGACTTGATCAATAATAAAAAATTTAACACAAAGGCAGGTTACACAAAAAGTCTTTCTCCTTCCATCGGTAATTATATTTTAAAAAAGAGGCCTTCAACAGCCCGTTCCGACGATTATTAGAGACAGTGATCAAGTTGAATCTGATTTAAACTTTTTAATTTATTTTTCCGTTCCGTTCCGTTCCACAAAGTACCAATTGCTCTGAGGAATTGGTATTTAACGGAAAAAACGGAAACAGACATCTTTAATGTAATTAAAGCAGTATAATAAAAAAAATTGTCTGACACCTCTTTTTGCATGAGTGGTATATGTTTTAGATAGCATTTTCGACTTGATCAATAATAAAAAATTTAACACAAAGGCAGGTTACACAAAAAGTCTTTCTCCTTCCATCAGTAATTATATTTTAAAAAAAGAGGCCTTCAACAGCCCGTTCCGACGATGATTAGAGACAGTGATCAAGTTGAATCTGATTTAAACTTTTTAATTTATTTTTCCGTTCGTTTCCGTTCCGCAAAGTACCAATTGCTCTGAGGAATTGGTATTTAACGGAAAAAACGGAAACAGACATCTTTAATGTAATTAAAGCAGTATGATAAAAAAAATTGTCTGACACCTCTTTTTGCATGAGTGGTATGTGTTTTAGATAGCATTTTCGACTTGATCAATAATAAAATTTTTTACACAAAGGCAGGTTACACAAAAAGTCTTTCTCCTTCCATCGGTAATTATATTTTAAAAAAGAGGCCTTCAACAGCCCGTTCCGACAATGATTAGAGACAGTGATCAAGTTGAATCTGATTTAAACTTTTTAATTTATTTTTCCGTTCCGTTCCGTTCCGCAAAGTACCAATTGCTCTGAGGAATTGGTATTTATCGAAAAAAACGGAAACAGACATCTTTAATGTAATTAAAGCAGTATGATAAAAAAAATTGTCTGACACCTCTTTTTGCATGAGTGGTATATGTTTTAGATAGCATTTTCGACTTGATCAATAATAAAAAATTTAACACAAAGGCAGGTTACACAAAAAATCTTTCTCCTTCCATCGGTAATTATATTTTAAAAAGAGGCCTTCAACAGCCCGTTCCGACGATGATTAGAGACAGTGATCAAGTTGAATCTGATTTAAACTTTTTAATTTATTTTTCCGTTCCGTTCCGTTCCGCAAAGTACCAATTGCTCTGAGGAATTGGTATTTAACGGAATCAACGGAAACAGACATCTATAATGTAATAAAAGCAGTATGATAAAAACAAGTCAGACCCTTCTTTTTTGAATGAGTGGTAAGTGTTTTAGATAGCATTTCGACTTGATCAATATTTAAATAAACAGCTGCGCCATGAGCGCATGATACGCCCGTCGTCTTGTGAAAAAACTTAAATCTTTTTTGAATAACACAGGGTTGTACAGGATGTCATGCTTAGTATATCCTGACTCATTCCTTATTCCCGCTCAATAGGAAGATTGTACACGATGTATTTGGAAACCCGACGCAACATTAGCCTGTTAAGTTTTAAGCAATAGAGATACAGCGCAACATGTGAAAAAAACCCTCTTTTTTTTTACAAAAAACTCAATAACTCGAAAATATAAAAATGAACCAAAAAGTATACAGATCTTTAGATTAATATAACAAAGAAGTGTGTAAAGTTTTAAGCAATAATCATAAATCGTTTTTGAGATATGGTGCGACATGTAAACCCCCCCCTTTTTTTTTTTACAAAATACTCAATAACTCAAAAATGAAATTTTGAATCATCACCAAAAAGTATACAGATATTAAGATTAATATAACTAAGAAGCATTTAAAGTTTTAAGCCATAATCAAGAATCGTTTTTGAGATACGGTGCGACATGTGAAAAAAACACACCCCTGTTTTAGTTACAAAGTGCCATAACTCAAAAAGTTGTAATCTTATTTTCACAAAAAAGTATACAGATCATTTGACCATCATAAGAAACAACTATGTTAAGTTTCATGAAATTTGGATAAGTCGTTCTCAAGTTACGGTGCGACATGTTTACACCGGACAGACGGACGGACGGACACTGGACATTTGTATACCATAATACGTCCCGTCAAAATTGACGGACGTATAAAAAATAACACAAAGACAGGTTAGACAAAAGGTCTTTCTACTTCCATTGGTAATTATAAATTAAAAAAGGGGCCTTCCGAAGATGATTAGAAACAGTGATCCCCATTTCCATTCTCAATTTTATATTAGAAACAAGGTCTCATAAATATTAAAACATATGTTTAAAATATATCTTCATAAAAATATGAGCACTTAACACTGGTTTACACTATAATAAAAAAATGTTTGCAAATTGTTAAAACATTTTCGGATTTATCAAAGCACTATAAAAAATGGTAACTCCTTAAAAGTCATAAAACCACAATAATAACTGCTGTTAATCAAAGTATTTATAAAAACTAAAAGTCTGTTCTGTTACAAAACCTATAGGCAAAGGTCTTACTATAAAATCAGCGGGAAATTTCGGTTCTAGAGGTGCATTCCGTATTTAATCTGTTTTTTTTTTCTCCTTTCTCCTGACGACAGCTGGTGTGTCCGTAGATATTGTTTAAATTTTCTATATTTTCACTTTTTAATTAGTTTACCTGCACAATGGCGCAGAAGCAATATTAATTTTTTGGCGCAAATGAAAAACTACAACTTTTAAGAATTGGCGCAAAAGCAATGCGTACTTAAATATCAATCAAATTTGACCGTGCCCACAAAACGATTGTTCAAATTACGAATAGTTTCAGCTTAAAATCCATGGCACCCTAAAATGCAGATTTTTTAAATCACATAAATTCCATATCGATATACGTATATTTGGATCTATGCAATATGTTTATCTGGACATCAGCATGCTAGCTTAGTTCCTTCATTTCAATAACATGGATGGCAATATGTTTGATTGATCTAACCATACATTAACCAGTGTCCTTTGAATACAGTGATCATGCATGATGTGAACATTTTTTTCTATAGACATAGGTAGATTTGATTGATCCAAATAATATAGGTATAAAGCATACCGGTGTCCATGCAATTCATAATGCAAAACAACAATATATAGAAATAAATTATGTTTTTTTTATGAAATGTATGTGCTTATGCAACATTATCAAACTGCTGTAATGCATTAGTTATAAACTTTGAAAGAACCGATGACTTTTCATTCGTTTTTAAACTCAAATGTACTTAAATAGCACATTTTAAACCGTAAGAAATTGGTTTATCTCTCGAAAAAACCTGAACTGTTCTCGAAAAAACCCGAACTGCTCTCGAAAAAACTTGGACAGATGGAAATGAATATACCCTTAAAATTGCCTTTTAATTACAATAACTAAAACTTTTGTTATAGCATATGTAAATGTAAGGATATAAAGACATCATGTGTGCATGCTCTTTGAAATTTGCATTGGTATGTGTATAGAAATTGCTTTTTTCTATATTTTGGCATAAAAGCATTATTAGGCCAAATCAAACTTTTTTAACTGCAAAGTATGTATGGTTGGCAACATCCTTTCATCACAAATACTTACTTAACTTGTTTGATCTTGTTAATTTAGTTTAAGCATTTATTTTACGTGTTAAAGGAAAACATGTCTGTTTGTTTACATTTTTAGTCATAATCTCTCGAAAAAACCTGGACGCTCTCGAAAAACCCCGATCAAATCACTCGAAAAAACACGATCTCAACCGGACACTATACCTATGGTGGTAATACTGATACGTATTATTACATATCAGTAAAAAAAAATCTACAAACAGTATGTTAATAAAGAGTTATGAAGTAAAATGTACATGGGACAAAATCACAAAAAATACATAAAATAATACAAATTATCAATGAACAGGTGTTATATGTCAGTTTGGTATGGTCAAGACGTTTGGTAAAGATAACATCCTTTTAAGAGAGTTATCTCGCCTTAACCAGTTATGGGGTTTTTCGTATTGCGGATTGCATTCCGTATTTGTATGATATGTTAGTTGATTTGTTCTCTTGATTTATTGTTACCATTCCATGTAGATGTGATTTTGAAGAATAGAATTTATTAACTTGAATATTCGTTTATTATCTATGCCAGAAAGGAGCATTAAACAGGGCTTTACTTGACAGTCGATGTAGAGTCTGCAACAAAAAACGAATCATAGTATATTTTAGCATTCTTTTAAACACATACAATAGACGACTTTAGTTTTAATACCGATTTTGCCGCAAATACTAATATTCTCTTAGAATTCAAAGACGGTTACTTCGAAGTCGATAATAGGGCTATCTTAACTAGTTATCGTAAGTGTATACTAAGATAGTCGTTAAATTGTTAAGATAACCCACGAGGGGATTGCAGATACTCTCTTATCACTATTGTAATCTTCTTGTAAAGCGTTTTCTCTTAAATGAAACTTAAGATAGGTTTTCATGATACAGGGGCCCGCGGTAACAAGAAACTTCTCTTAAAGTCTTCGTAAGTCATAGTTTACGATTACACAAAGAATGCATTAAGGGTCCTTTTAAGAGTGTATCAAAAAGCATTCTATTTTCTTTCTTTTCTTTCCCATAACTTCGTTTGATAAAACCCTTAAAACATTCTTAGTCTAAGCGCACTTATTAATTTTCGGACTTATCCGACAACGTTTTCTTTGAAATTCTTTGATTTACATGTTAGTTTGTCCCGAAAAAATCTAGTGAAATGTTTGTATCGTAGGGCTATCATGACTAGCAGTGACACGGGCAGTGAATTAAATGTATGCAATTACTTTTGCAAATAATCTTACATGTTTTCAATTTGTTTCTTAATCCGTTATAAATCAAGAGGACTTGAGCGGCCAAGCAATACACGTACAGTTTCATTCCCTGACATTCCTCCTGTGTAAAATAAAGGTCATTTTCATTCTAAGATAGGTTTATGTGTGTGTAGAACCGCACTTACATTAAAATGTTTTTTCACAAGACGACGGGCGTATCATGCGCTCATGGCGCGGCTGTTTATTTAAATATTGATCCAGTCGAAATGCTATCTAAAACACTTACCACTCATTCAAAAAAGAAGGGTCTGACTTGTTTTTATCATACTGCTTTTATTACATTATAGATGTCTGTTTCCGTTGATTCCGTTAAATACCAATTCCTCAGAGCAATTGGTACTTTGCGGAACGGAACGGAACGAAAAAATAAATTAAAAAGTTTAAATCAGATTCAACTTGATCACTGTCTCTAATCATCGTCGGAACGGGCTGTTGAAGGCCTCTTTTTTAAAATATAATTACCGATGGAAGGAGAGACTTTTTGTGTAACCTGCCTTTGTGTTAAATTTTTTATTATTGATCAAGTCGAAAATGCTATCTAAAACACATACCACTCATGCAAAAAGAGGTGTCAGACAATTTTTTTTTTATCGTACTGCTTTAATTACATTAAAGATGTCTGTTTCCGTTTTTTCCGTTAAATACCAATTCCTCAGAGCAATTGGTACTTTGCGGAACGGAACGGAAAGGAAAAATAAATTAAAAAGTTTAAATCAGATTCAACTTGATCACTGTCTCTAATCAAGGACGACGTGAGGTCAGTCTAGATATCATAATGCATGACTTGCAAATGCGTTAATTTCATGATAATTTATCAGGACAATCCGACATATTCATCTACAGAATATTTCCCGATGTTATATATAGATTCTTACATTGATACCAGTGGATTATCCGATTTAACTATCGAGATTGGATAAATCCGATAATCCACGAGTAACTATGTAAGAATCTGTTTCTCTAATGATTAATAAGACATTTTCTTTTTTTGTTAACCGAAAATCCCCCTCGAGTGCCTTTCACATTGCACGAAGTTGTCAATTTCATTAACACCTGTTTTCATATTTTGATTCATCTAGTTAGCTAAAAAGGTCATGACCCTTAAAATCATCCAATGATCTTTTGAGATCACCAGCAACCACACGTTGATTAAATTTTTTTATACAATGGGTTCGGAAAGGGACAAATTTCCATAGAATTAGAGAAACATTATTACACATTTCACCTGTGAAGATGAGATTAAGTATACATTTGTGTTATTTGTATATGGAAAACCGTAAAACACAGAAATTTTAAAGTTTGTTTTGTTTTAAAGATTTTTCGAAATTTTGATAAATGCCCCCTTTGGATACCTTAAATGAAATTCCGTTTCGTTCCGTTCCGTTCCGTAAAGTACCAATAGCCTTTTAAGCCACCTATTACTAGATATTTAAAAGCCAAAAAAAAAAAAAATCAGAGTGAGAGTCATGCTCTTGAGAGTCTCTTGTATAAGTATCTAAATCCCTGTTAAAACAAATAAATATGTCAACAAAGAAAAAAATAAATAAATGACAGATAGACAAAGCACGTAAGACAACAATGAGAAAGACAAAAATATGAAAAAATACCACAACACAATAATTTGGCGGGCTGCATAAGTACCGAGCCACGCAAAAAGTATATTACCAAACTGTAAAGGTTCATATTTTATAAAGACAAACAAAAGAACATTCTAACTATAAGAGAGAAGCAACAAATGTCTTATTATTTGCCAAATTTATCATGATGGATAAACAATTGCTTTAAATTGAAAGTAAAATTTCTGGTTCGTTTTTATTCCAAAAGAGGAAGAAAGATGATAATTGTATAAGTTCTAAGTCAATGAAGGAATCAATATCTGATAAAGTTTTCAAATTGCCCAAAGACAAAGAAACAATATTAAATGATTTGAGACAGTTCGATTATTAAAATATGATTGATAAATAAAATATTCAAATTAGATCTTGTCGATTAGGTGATGAATCTGACATGGCAGCTAAAACATTTAAAATAATTTTGGGTAGATTAAAAAAATGCTGATAACTCAGATTCAAGTTAAGGTAGTGAATATTAAACATCTAGGAAAAAGGAACGAAATCTGGTATAAGAGCTAAAGCTTCTGATAAAGTTAAGACGTAAGTCTACAAATCAGTATATCAATTTGTAAATGATTTTGTATCGTTTAAAAATCATATGTTACATGTAAGCTTTATACCGCAGGAGAGTTCGAAATATTACAAGTAAAACATTTCAGAGAAGGAAAGACGTGGTAATGTTAACTTACTAAACAGTAACATATTATAGCAATACATATACACGGAAAGGGTTACTGGACTTTATTTCTGTGGTCAAATGTTTTTATCTCCTAAATAAATATGAGAATGGAAATGGGGAATGTGTCAAAGAGACAACAACCAGACCATAGAAAAGACAACAGCAGAAGGTTACCAACAGGTCTTCAATGTACCGATAAATTCCAGCACCCAGAGGCGTCCTTCAGGGGGACCCTAAACAAATATATATATATATACTAGTTCAGTGATAATGAACGCCATACTAATCTCCAAATTGAACACAAGAAACTAAAATTAAAAATAATACAAGACTAACAAAGGCCAGAGGCTCCTGACTTGGGACAGGCGCAAACATGCGGCGGGGTTAAACATGTTTATGAGATCTCAACCCTCCCCTATACCTCTAGCCAATATAGAAAAGTAAACGCATAACAATATTCACATTAAAATTCAGTTCAAGAGAAGTCCAAGTCTGATGTCAGAAGATGTAACCAAAGAAAATAAACAAAATGACAATAACACATAAATAACAACAGACTACTAGCAGTTAACTATCACACCAGCTCCAGTCTTCAATTAAACTGATTGAATAATTATGATTTCATCATATGAATATCAGGCACAATCCTTCCCGTTAGTTTATACCATCATAACATATATGAGAAGAACATCACCAATGTCATGCCAACAACTGGTTTTTGAATAGATGCATGTGTTTAGTTCCGATGCAAGGACCCTATAAGTGAATCAATATCAACGCCAAAATATGCAATATTTAATGACCTGGCTATAGCCCTTCTTAATAAGTCTATTCAAAGGTTTTGTTAGTTTCTGAGGTGAATACTGATATTTTTGTGCTTTACAAAGAATATTTCTATAATTTGTTTTAGTAAAAATTTAAGTAAAAATTTAAACATCTCTTAAAATACATTTTGTAGTTAAGTATTATTTTAGGCACAGGTCTTCCTCTACTAACTCGCATACCAGTGAAAAAAACAATAGGAAAACGTAGACTGGAAAAAAGCTCGGAAGGAAGGCAAATGTTTACAATAAATACAAGAATGTGTCCATAGTACACGGATGCCCCAATCGCACTGTTACCGGAATTTTTAATTTTCAGTGGACCGTGAAATTTGAATCAAAACTTTAAATCGGCATTAAAATTAGAAAGCATCATTACATAGAGAACAGGGGGTTAAGTTTCAAGTTGATTGGACTTACCAACTTAATCAATAAAGGGCTGCGCTTAAGCGCATGCTACGCCCGTTGCTCCTTAACTTGTCTTTTATGCTTTAAATGAATTTATATGATCAACTAGAAATAGTGTGAGCCCTATCAAATACCCCCCCTCAATAATAAATAAAAATGCACAAACAAATTGGCACTATTAAGGCTACCTCAAATTTAACTAAGTTTGTTGTCTTAATTTTTCATCCATACATTCTATCTTGTTCACAACACACTTTCTGAGTACATTGTACCAAGTACCTTTTATATTTATTAAGGCATATGCATTATATAAAAGTTATAGATGAGATAAAATAGACTAAGTTATTCCTAATATTACAGAATCACAAACCATTTTATGCTGATAACAAAGATAGCCAGGTTAATTTATGATCAGAGAAGAAGACTTCATCAGT
Source organism: Mytilus trossulus (assembly GCF_036588685.1). Lineage (NCBI taxonomy): Eukaryota > Metazoa > Mollusca > Bivalvia > Mytilida > Mytilidae > Mytilus > Mytilus trossulus. The sequence goes on along the minus strand of NC_086373.1, from coordinate 9,356,490 downwards.
TCCACTATCAACACAGTCAATATTAGTAAAAATTAAATCGATTGTTGATCCATAGTTATTTGTTGGCTGGGTTATAAGTTGCTTATATTTCAATTCTTGCATCAATGTTAACAATTTTTGCTTGTTTGAGGAATCCTCCTCCCAATTGACATTTCCTAGAATGATGGCATCATTGTTACATACATATGTCTCATGGACGTGTAAAAGTCTTTCACAAAGTTCACTTATTGGCTTGTGTGGTGGCTTATAAACAGTAACTATGGTGATGTCTGAGTTATGATTTGTTCGAAAAACAGATAGTTCAATGCCATTGGAAGTTTCATTAATCGGAAAACTTGGACAAAAAGGCTCCTTTGAATAAATAGCCAAACCATATGGATGTCTCTTGTGTCCAGATGGTTTAGAATCTTGTCTATATTGGTGAAATGCATCAATTTGTGTTGCATCCACACTATCACGGTTATGAAATCTGGTTTCACAAAAACAAGCTATATCAGCATTTGTAATGTTTCTATCTAAGCGAACATCCTCTAAATGTCTATGTAAAGAAGAGGCATTCAAGAAAAAAATGTTCAGTAATGAATTTTCTAGGTCATAAATAATCCTAAGTCTTCTTTCAATGGTAGTTGCCCGTAATCTTTCCATCTTTGTTTTTACATTTTTATCAACACCTATTTTGTCTTCTTGTAAATTTCTGATAAACAATCCATCTAGAGTCTGAACTCTACTAACAGCAACATAATGTATGTGATCAACACGTCTTTTGGAGGTTAAGTCAACAACTACCGTACTCAAATCACCCTGTGATCTATGCACTGTTTTTGCATGAACAGGTCTAATAGGAAACTGCGAACGTTGAATTTGTGCCTCACCTTTATAGCCAGCAGCAAAACTCTTTGACACTGGTTCAAGTGGTGTCCATTCCTTTAGATGACAACTCTTGTACAAACGTTTGTTTTCCCTACGGTGTTGTTTACCAATATTTTGATCTTCGAATTGAACCCACAAAATTCCACTAGCATATTCTGAAATTTGATTTATTTCCACTTTCATCATTTTACAGGATGCTCCATTAATAAGTCCATGAGTTGTATCTAAGTTGGCAGTGTTTTCATAATAGGTGTTTCAGCAACCTCCAGGCTATTTAGTAGCTGCTTAGAATATTGTTTGTTGTTTCCAAAACTGTCAAGAATTTTGGCTTTTAAACCCGGTGGGGCTGAACCAATAAATTTGTCCTATGCTCTGATAACATATACCAAGTCATTTTTCCTGTGAATAATAGCTGAATTCAGGTAAAGTTACAGGAAATGGGCTATGTCACAGATTTCAGTAAAATTTGGCATACAACTCTAGCTCGGTGAACTTCAACTAAAAATTGAAAAAATAACGCATTTATCTCAATTATCATTTGAAATATTACTGATTGATTTCTTACAAAATGGGTGAACATTTGTATAGAAAGCACATAAAATCGAAGAAAACCCTTCTAAAATTTGTCTTAAAATCGCAAATCTCAAATTAAATTTCCGTTATAATGATGCAAAATAAAGATAGGGTTACCGACTTCGTTTTTACGGTATACATCATTCAAAGTTGCATTCTTTGTGAAAAAATCCAACAAAACGTCGAAATAACCGTAACGTTATCGCGTTGCAGGCCGTAAAACGTTGATTTTTGACGTTTTTCACTACCAACAAGGTAATAAATTGATAATTAGACAAAAAACGAAGTCGGTGACCCTATGATTATTTTATATCATTAAAACAGAAATTTATGTGTCTACAATATATAGTTTTTTTAAGAAAAATCTATGGAGTAGAATTAGAGATTTGGCAATTTTAAGACAAATTTTAGAAGGTTTTTCGCCGATTTTATGTGCTTTCTATACAAATATTCACCCATATTAAAAGAAATCAATCTGCAATTTTTCAGATTATAAAAGAGATACATGTATTTTTTTTCAATTTTCAGTTGTAGTTCAGCGAGCCAAGGTTGTATGCAAATTTTTAGCAAAATCTGCGACATAGCCCATTTACTGTTCCTTGACCCTAAATGAATCAACTGTTTCATTTGTACAGAAGAGATGTGGTAATCACATGGCTAATCTTCAGTGTTCTCATTTATATTCCTTTCCTCCAAAACTGATATGTCCTGTTTGTTGTGGTTTCCTTCCCTTAAGCGATTGAGGAACTCTGCAAATGGTTTATTTTCTGACTGACGCATTATCTCATGGAGTTCAAACATGGTAAAATTTTCTTTCTAGATGTTTGTTGCTAACGGCATGTATCCAGTAGTAGGAGATGCAAATAAGTAACTGTCCATAACCGGCTTTAATTGGAATAAATCACAACTGCAATCACTGAAATTCCTCCAAAGAGCTCATTTTTTTGTGTTACTTCCATTAAACGCTGTTGAATAAAGTTTAGCATGTTAAACCCAACCATTGAAATTTCATCAATAAAGATTAAATTAACTTCACCTATCTGATTTCGTAATGTATTCAATGCAGCTGAGGATAATTGTTTATATTGTAGCTTTTGATTAACAGGTACTTTTAGTGCACTGTGAATTGTATTGCCATGAATGTGATAGACAGCCTTGCCAGTTTGAACTAACATCATTACTTTGTTGGAAGAGAAATCTTCCCCAGCTTGTTTACTGTAGAATAGCCATTTGGTATAAAGCTTTTGTAACATAGCCTTTTCCCACACCAGCTCCTCCACTAAGAAACCAATAAATAGGTTCTTCAATTGTTTTGAGAATATGAATTGCATCATATACAAATTCTAGTTGTTCTTTATTGAGTTTTCGAAGGTGACATCTAAATTCCTGATCTGGCAATTCAAAATCTCTGTTCAGTTCTTGCTCTTGGTTTGAGGGCTGTAAACCTAGGTCAATTCCAATGTCATAATTTTTATTTCCAGTGTCCTTTGGATCAGTTCTATTGTCTTTGTCCTTTGCACTTTGCATCTCTGTTTGAGGTGCTATTTCATCCCATGATCTTCAACACCATGATTTATTATCTGCTGGGCATCTTCAACAATTTCCCTGAATGGTTCATAAAGTTCACGTTCTGTTTCTATTTCATCTTTGATTTCTAAATATCTCTCATAGAAAGAGTTGCAGGATTTGTTCAAATCATTTTCATTTCTCCAGGAAGAGTACAAAACCAACAATTCTCTGTAGTACTTCTCTGAATCTGTTTTAATATCAAAGTGCACCGAGCGTATAATTCTGGCTTTTTTTCTTTTTCTATTTTGTCTAGAATCCTTGGAAACATCAATTTCCTCATTCTCAACCTCATCATAATTTTTTTCAATGTTTGGTTCAGGCAAGACAGTTTTAGTTTTGCTTCCCTTGGTATTTCTCAAGTCTACCTGGAGAGTCATCATAATATGCTGCATATTCTGTTAGTGTCATATTTTCCATAGTTCTTGGCCTATCACAGTATCTGCTGAAAATATTACCACACTCTATATCATCATCTTCATCCTCCATTTTATCAAGTAAAGTTGACGGCTTTAATAAAGAAACACGTTCTTCTGCCGGACAAAATTGTTTGTCGAGAAGATTTCTTCATAGGCAATTGAAGACATATGTATGCAGCTTCTTGAGCCCCAATCTCAACTGCATTTAAGAAATGGTTGCCAACTGTTTTTATTTGTTCTGTTAGAGTCTGATTTCCTTTCCTTGCTTCATCTGAAGCCTTACTTAAGAGTTCGCTTATTCCTCTCCGGGACTTTGTGATATATATGATGCTACATAAGTTGCACATGCAAACACATCCAACACAAATTGAACATCTAAGTTTGCTCTCCAACCATTAAAGATATTAGTATTATAGTTGTTGACACAACCTCTTGAGGAGAGTGTTTTTGAAACACTGTAGAAGATTTTATTGAAGCTCTGATGGCCAAGATATATTTTTATAGGTCAATTCTAATTTATCCAGAAGCAAGCAAATTGTAGTATTATCATCATCTCCAATGTTATCTAGTTCTTTCTTAATTGAAATCCAAACACTTTTACGCCTTGCTATTTCATCTTTTGAAAAGTCTGGAGGTTTAAGAGGAAGAAGAATAGTTGTCTTCTTTAAAGGAGGCTTGGGAAAACCAAATCTGCAAGCTTTTTTGCCTTTTTTCCTGCATGTTTTGGTATGTTTGTGAGACTGTAGGCTAACTAAATCAAACAGTTCAGATTCACTTTCATCTGGTAATCTACATGTAATGAAACGATCTATATATGCACACACATCATCATCAGAATCTTCACAAAACTTTGGTGCATCAGAGCACCACACCATCATATGCACATGGGGAGAGCCCCTCTGTTGATATTCGATTCTGCAAAAATAATCTTTAATATCCCCAAGTGGTTGAGCCTGTGTTACTAAGACTTCTGTGATAAATTTGTGTACACAGAAGTCAAAATATCGTGCACATGTTATTGGCTCAGACTGTATCAACCTACACTTCTCCTGCCAGCTCAAATTGTTCAACTCGTTATCAGTATAATATTTCTTGTTTACTACTTTTCCAAGTATTCTAAGTAGATGTAACCACCTTGTTTCAGCAGCAGATAATGTTAAAAAAAACCGTTGCAGGTCCAATTTGTCTGATAAGATGCTTTGTCATTGTGAATGAGATCAATTGCTGCTGTACCACGTAATCTTTCACAGTTAATTTCGTATCTTTTAGGTTAACTTTCCTTAAAGCTAACTGAGTCTGGTCAAGTAATGTTTTCATTTTAATCTTTTTAGTTTCAATTGAACCTGCAGCTCTTCTATCAACATTGCGCAATTCTGCTTTGACTATTTCCCCATAACTTACATTTACTGATCTGTCTTTTTTCGATGGACGCTTTGCACCACAAAATATCCCAGGAAATGCTAATTCTTCTGCATTCTCCTCCATAAATACACTAACAGGAATTTGCCCCTCTCCTGGAGCAAAGTTGTATATAAGTTGTCTCTCAGCTGGTTCAACGAAATCTGGGGCTGTGAGTAAAGTATCAGCCTGTCCTGAAATTAACTCATTTTCATCAACCTTACTCCATTTGTCATCCTCATCGCTATCATAACTTTCATTGTTACCATCTTGCTCATTAACTTTACTTGGTTCAGAAGCCTTATTGGTACCATCATTATCTTGTAATGCTCCATTAGCAACATTGTTGTTATTTGTGTTGCCATCTTCAATGTCCACTTGTTCATGATCAGTTTCAGTCATTTCTTTTGAAGACATATCAACATTTCCACTATTAGTCCACTCACTGTTGATAGTTTCATTATGAGCTTTATATAAAGGAGTAGTTTTTAAAAACTCAGCTGTTTTGTGTACAAGTTCTGGACGAACATTCAAACAATATACATGGTGCTGATACTTTAACCTTCTTTTCAATGTTGCCTTAATAGTGGCTGTTTCAGATGTCATTCGTGGCAGATTTGTCACTGTACTTGAAATATTTGCAGGTACCAAAACCATATTGCCATGAATGAATTTTTGTTTTCCAAGAGGTTCTTGATGAATTTTCATGAAAGGCAAAAGGACAGATACATATGACAATTCTAAATGATTCATTTTCTTCAATATTCATTGCTCTGGGAAAGTCATTTTATTCAAAGTTGATGAAGGAGGAATTTTTCCTTTCTTCAGATGTGACTGACCGGTACTGCGTATCCATACAGTGTCATCTACACTTGCAGTTTTTGGACAATTCTGAATCACATCTACATCAGCACTGGGAAAACAGATTTGAATTTTCTTACACTATGTTTATACCAAAGTTGTTGACAGCTTGTACAAACATATATTGGTCGATTATTTACAGTTGAATGAAACTTTTCAATCACATTTGTTGTTTGATGAAACAGAGAGTCTTTTCTGCTTTCTACATGTAGTTTCTCTTTTAGTTTCACCTTCCTTATACAATGGATCTAAACGTTTATCCTGACTAGTTTTAGTTTCTCTTTCAGTTTCACATTTCTTAATCAATGGATCTGAACGTTTATCCAGTCGAGTTTTAGTTTCTCTTTCAGTTTCACATTTCTTAATCAATGGATCTGAACGTTTATTCCGTCGAGTTTTAGTTTCTATTTCAGTTTCACATTTCTTAATCAATGGATCTGAACGTTTACCCCGTCGAGTTTTAGTTTCTCTTCCTGTTTCACATTTTTTATAAAATGGATTCAAACGTTTATCCTTACGATCTTTTGAATCTCTTAATGTTTCAATTTTCTTATATTGTTTATCTAATCGTTTTTTATCCTAATTTTAGTTTCTCTTTCAGTTTCACCTTCCTTATACAATGGATTTAAACGTTTATCCTGACGAGTTTTAGTTTCTCTTTCAGTTTCACATTTCTTAATCAATGGATCTGAACGTTTATCCCGTCGAGTTTTAGTTTCTCTTGCCTTCATATGTTTGCTATTCCTTTGTAATCTTTTGTACATGGCAAAATAGTTTGCTCTACTTTTGCTGCTCTGGAAATAAAATAAAATATGACTATTATTAAATTTTGTAGCCATTAACTTTCCTAGATATGAAACACAAGAAGTAAACTTATTAAAACGGTTAATGCAAACCAGAATTTACTGGAAAACATATAAATCATTGACAGACAGACAGACTAAAAACTATAGGGAGCCACAATTTAATGGGTATATATATATTATAAGGAATCTGTAAAATCAATGCTGTCTTTATCTTCAATGAAAGCTGCATAAAAAATATATATGCTTATTGACCATGAATTTCCTTATAAATTCTTCATAAAGGAACAAAGAATATATCTTGTTCCTTAGGTGTTAAGTCAAATCATTGCTCATTGGAATAGCTACAAAATCTAAAATTTAAATTTTTAAAACAACAGTATGTGATTTGAATTGCAGATAATGCTTACAGTATTTGGGACATCTGATTATGATATCCTATGTTGCTCATCCTATTGTATTGTTTGTTCTTTTATGCAAATGATGCGTGATGTCTATAGAGCATCAAATTTGTTACCTAGCACAACTAACATGTGCAGTAATAATATTGAACTGTGCTAATTTTATGCACGACTTAACATACCTGATCAACAGAGCTATCAAATGGTGAAGCTTGGTTAACTGAGCTAGTAGATGATTACTGAGATGATGAAGGTGGCTTATTTGAGCTAGTAGATGGATGCTGAGATGATGAAGGTGGCTTATTTGAGCTAGTAGATGACTGCTGATATGATGAAGGTCGTTTTTTTTTAGTTAGTAGGTGGTTGTACCCATTTTGAAGGTCGCTTGACTGAGCTAGTAGATTGTTGTGGCAATGTTGAAGGTTGGGTGTCTGAAGTAGTGTATTGTTGCTCAGATGTTGAAGCCTGAAATCAAAATCATTGTATTATAAAGATGTCATTTCATTTCAAAAAGAATTATGTTATATTCCAACAATGACTGTAACAGGATGATGTTACAAAAGTTCCTTTTCCTTGATGAACCCTAATCTAAAAAATTCTACAAGGTTCTACAGTAAATCCAACCTCTTTTTGAACTCTCCAATGTTCGTTTGAGACACTTAATTATGAAACTTGGCAGTAAGTAATATTCCCTCTGCGTGACTGACAAGTCCTTTAATGTTAATATTAAGATAAGAAATTGGAAGATATATAATTCCAAATCATACTTAAATATGTAATATTTTATATAAATTAGTCTTATTTTATGTTAACATTAATAAGAAAATGTGAAGTTGACTTTAATAAATATTGATTGGACAATGTTTGTGTCTTTTAACAAAAATATGTTTAAATACTTGTAACAGTTATTGTTGAGTAATATTAACTTGTACATTGCTTAATTATGACACTGACTGATTTACTCTCACTCCCAGTTCTTTGTTGCTGGTGTACAATGGGAACTTTGAAACCCTCTGGTATCTTAAAAACCTCAAGAAACTGAAATGAGAAAAATAGTAATAGGAAAAGTGGAAAGCATTTACCAATATTTGTTTCAAATTCAAGAAAATTAGTGGCCAATTAACTCTCACCTGATAATTTTATAGCAAGAACTTATATAATTTTAATTATTTAATGTGTAATTATAGTACAATTGTTGTTGCAACAATGATGAGCAGCAACATGGATGATTCGTATTCAGCTTGCATAACCTGTTTGCTTGTTGGGATCTTCATTTTATAAAAAAAACCTATGATTTCCTTGAATACTCTGCCACTATTCCTTTTTCTATTATGAATCTAAATCTTGTTCATTTGTAATTCATACATTTTCCCATATGAGACCTGCTATAATTAGACTCACATCCGAGGAAAGATTATAAACTGCTTTCTTAAAAACAGTCTCACTTTCAAAGTCTCTGGCATCATTTTTTGATTGCTGTACTGATTTTTGTTTATATCTAGGCATGGCTCACTCTGCTCTATCCCTAAAAAAATAACTATTCATTACACATTTTTGCTTACAATATTACAATTGTGTTCATATACATATAATTAACAAAAAGTTTTGCAAAACATCATAAATGTACTCAATGTAACATCTTCTTTTATAACCACGTTCAAATGAAATTGAATGTCAAAAACACACAGTAAATAAAACTGAATGTCAAAAACAATGTCTTTTCTTTAGTTATCTGGTTTTAGAGGTTCTGGAGATGCTACAACTGCCTCTGGTTCTTGAGATTCTACAACTACAGTTCCAGTTGTCTCTGGTTCTGGAGATGCTACAGTTCCTTTGTGGCTAGGCTTGTATGATTCTTGTGAAGATAACAGGGAATCATAAAAAACTAGAGGCTCTCAAGAGCCTGTATCGCTCACCTGATTCTACCTTGGTTTTTGAAATCATTTAAAAAAAAGGATCAAATTTGGCTACAAAGTAACAACACTTGGCCAGCACCTCATTAAGAAAGGAACATTTATGCTATGTTTGGTATCATTCCATTCAGTGGTTCTCTAAAAGAAGTCATTTGTATGCATTTCAAATAGGGTCCTATGTTAAAATAAATCCCCTGCTGGCGGCCATCTTGAATGATGGATCGGCTACAAAGTAACAACACTTGGTAAGCACCTCATAAGGAACATTCATGCCATGTTTGGTTTCATTCCATTCAGTGGTTCTCTAAAAGAAGTCATTTGTTTGCATTTCCCATAGGGTCCTATGTTAAACTAAGTCCCCCGCTGGCGGCCATTTTGAATGATGGATCGGCTACAAAGTAACAACACTTGGTCAGCACCTTATAAGGAACATGCATGTCATGTTTGGTTTCATTCCATTCAGTGGATCTCTAGAAGAAGTTCAAAATGTAAAATGTTTACGACGACGACGACGGACGCCAAGTGATGAGAAAAGCTCACTTGGCCCTTCGGGCCAGGTGAGCTAAAAATGTCATTTTCTGATTCAAGCTCTGCAAGTTTTCTTTTCAATGAAAAGTTCTCTTTTTTCAATGCTGCCATCTCTTTTCTGTCCTTTTTATGTTTTTATGTTTTGTCCACTTTTTGCTGTTTACTTGCATTGTCTTTGATTTGTTTTGAAGTTTCCTTCAACTGTTTGCCCATTTTTCTGATGTCCTCAGATGTTTTTCTAAAGAAAAGCTGCATCATCACTACTGACTGTTGCAGAAAAGTTGCTGAACACTCCCCTCAGCTGGTAAGATTTATTTACAAGTTCATCTGCCATTTGTTGCATGTTTTCAGAATAATTGTCCATATTAATTGATCTGCAATTAAACAGACAATATCAAACTGGGAAAAAAATGCTTAAAGCTCAGTAAGATTTTGTTTTGTAAACATTTGATTACTACTAATAAAATGTAATTAGAAAGGAATAATGGATTTAATTAAGGTTGTTGGTTGCCTAACATAAAATCAAACTAAGGGTGAAAGCATGTACAGATCATTAATAATTTCTGAATTGATTTAATCTACCCCTGGGTAGGAACCATCCACCGCTGAGTGGACAACCCTCACAATGTGTAAGCATGACATTTAGCCATCCAGCAGTATGCACTTTTGAATAATTTCTATTGCTGTACTTTTGTATAAATTGTTATTGCGGTACTTTGCTATAAATTTCTATTGCGTATTTTCTGTATGCAAATAAATAAATAATCTGCTGAGACAGTTTTTAAATAAATCTAAAATAAATGGAATATTATATCCATACTGCTGCATGTTGCCCAGCAATACCAACGTGGAGGACTACATTAGTAGGAATGTGATGATAGATACAAATATAGCTGTCATGCTTTTTGTTATTCCTGGTATAATCTGCTTGGAATTTTGAATTTATGAAATATGAATATTAAATTATTATGTTCATTCTATTTATAATTAATTCAGCAAAAAAGAATCAATTTGTTGAAGTCATGCAATAAAAAATTTCAAATAATTAAGAATTTACCTTTATTAAAAAAACCAGAAATCACAAAAGGGAAACTTGAGGTATACACTTTATGAAAAAATTTAGCACTATAAATACTTCTTAATTAATAACAATGAATAATAAACATACCTCAGATACCTCAAATTTTCCTTGTTGCCACTAGAAGGTTATAAGTTCATTTATTTCATATATTTTTAAAAAGTTTAGTATGAGAGTCCACACAGATGATGGAATGAATAATTATACAATGATATACTTTGAGTTGCACAGGTGAGAAAAGGTATACATGTACATGCAAAATTCTATACCTTTTATGTTGTACTTACAATTATAATCTGACAGCTTCGACGAAATTGGTATAGTTGATCATCGTACAAAGGATCTGTTTTCACCGATTAAATGTCCGGATGATTTCGATTTTTTTTTATTAAGACAGCATAAAATGTAAAATCTGACGAAATTGGTATAGTTGATGTAAAATCTGATATTTATACAAATCAAAAGGGATGTTATAAATTGAAAGGGAGCTTATATCAATAGATATAAACAATTCACCAAAGTTTCATTGACTTTGGTGAAAGCCTTTTTGAGGTATTGTCCGAAGTGTTGATAATCCCCCCTTTTTTATGAATAAAGCCCCATAAATACAAAACTTAAAATCTGAAATATGTAAGGGAGCTTATGTCAATAGATATAAACAATTCACTTAAGTTTCATGGACATTGGTGAAAGCCTTTTTGTGTTATTGTCCGAAGTGTTGAAAATCTCCCCTTTTTATGAATAAAGCCCCATTAATCCAAAACTTAAAATCTGAAATTAAAAAAAACCGAAAGGGAGCTTACGTCAATAGATATAAACAATTCACTTAAGTTTCATGGAAATTGGTGAAAGTGTTTTTGAGTTGTTGTCCGAAGTGTGGACGACGGACGGACGGACACCGGAATACCATAATACGTCACGTCTAAAAGCCGACGGGCGTATAAAAACTACCTTGACCGAAAGCTTTAACCTGAACGGGATAGACAAACGAACGAACGATTGAACAGAACGAAAAACATAACGCCCCTTAGCGGGACATTACAAATATTTAGGTTTCAGTCTGATTTTAAAAGTTTAGAAAAAAAAAACCTTAAAAAGAAGTGAAGACACTCTGAATTGGTACGAAACGCGTGTCTGGCGTACTTAATTATAATCCTGGTACCTTTGATAACTATTTACACCACTGGGTCGATGTCACTGCTGGTGGACGTTTCTTCCCTGAGCCCAGTAGTCAACATTTCGGTGTTGACATGAATATCAATAATGTGCTCATTTCAATAAATTACCTGTTTACAAAACTTTAAATTTTTCGAAAAACTAAGGATTTTCTTATCCCAGGCATAGATTACCTAAGCCGTATTTGGCACAACTTTTTGGAATTTTGGATCCTCAATGCTCTTCAACTTTGTACTTGTTTGGCTTTATAAATATTTTGATATGAGCGTCACTGATGAGTCTTATGTAGACGAAACGCGCGTCTGGCGTACTAAATTATAATCCTGGTACCTTTGATAACTATTTACACCACTGGGTCGATACCACTGCTGGTGGACGTTTCGTCCCCGAGGGTATCACTAGCCCAGTAGTCAACATTTCGATGTTGACATGGATATCAATAATGTGCTCATTTTTATAAATTTCCTGTTTACAAAACTTTAAATTTTTCGAAAAACTAAGGATTTTCTTATCCCAGGCATAGATTACCTTAGCCGTATTTGGCACACCTTCTTGAAAATTTGAATCCTCAATGCTCTTCAACTTTGTACTTGTTTGGCTTTATTAATATTTTGATATGAGCGTCACTGATGAGTCTTATGTAGACGAAACGCGCGTTTGGCGTACTTAATTATAATCCTGGTACCTTTGATAACTATTTACACCACTGGGTCGATGTCACTGCTGGTGGACGTTTCGTTCCCGAGGGTATCACCAGCCCAGTAGTCAACATTTCTGTGCTGACATGAATATCAATAATGTGCTCATTTTGATAAATTACCTGTTTACAAAAATTTAAATTTTTCGAAAAAACTAAGGATTTTTTTCCCCAGGCATAGATTACCTAAGCCGTATTTGGCACAACTTTTTGGAATTTTGGATTCTCAATGCTCTTTAACTTAGTACTAATTTGGCTATATAAATATTTTGATATAAGCGTCACTGATGAGTCTAATGTAGACGAAACGCGCGTTTGGCGTACTTAATCATAATCCTGGTACCATTGATAACTTATAATATCTTGAAACAACTAAAACTTGTAATAAAAAAGCAGAGGAAAATTACGTGCCTCAAACGATATCTGCTTTACAAAAAAATGTGTCCAATCAGAACTACTCATCTAACCAGATACTTTGGAACTACTTATTTTAAAGATTTTATTGGTAAATAAACTCATCATTGATACCAGAACTAAATTTAGTATATACGCTAGACGAGCGTTTGTAACATAGTCAGTGGATTAAATAATTTTATTACGAAATAACAAAGTCAAGAAAGATTCTAAAGTTCAAATGTTGAAATGTTCAAAAACTGTTTTTAAAGTTCAATTGTTCGAATGTTCAATATCTCACAAGGGCACGTGCTCGTATAGTTTTATAAATGTTCAGTCCTGATAGAGTATGTTCGGATATTAAGCGCATGAGTTCCAGCCTACCCACGAGGGGGAAGACCTTGACGGAATCTCTGGTACCAATCTGTTGTACCAAGCTGTCCTTTCAAGTCCAAAGCTGGATCTTATATAGTCCAGTAGTCCATTAACAACGGCCCATAGCTGTAGGCCGGTTACGTAGTCGTCTGGTTTTCGAGTAATATTAATCTGTGGTTAATTGTCAAACTATGCAATTAACCCCTGACGGGTACATGTTATTTCACAGTAGACATGGTCATTTATTGGCTGCAGGGTATACATGGTATGTCTATAATATTTGAACAAATCGTTTTTTAAAAGTGTCCAAAGCGTACATGATTGTCATTGAATTGTTTAATTCCTTTTTAATAAATTTCCTAATTAATACTCCTTGATAATTAATAATATGAAACACCATGCAATTGTGTAACATAATCCCTTCCCTCGCAATAAGAACGAAAGTTCGGAAAATACGATAATCCTTCTTCATTTATGCTATTATAAATCCAGTAGTTCCATTGTTAAGTTTTGGGTAACCATCACCACATATATAGTTCATAAAATTCGGCAAGTCCAAAATCTGAATATAATAAGTTCATTACATTCACCAAGTCCTATAGCTGGATATATTTACACATAGTTCATTTGAATCATTAGTTAAATAGTTCGATATACATAGTTCATGTTTTATTTCCGTCACCATCATAGTATAAAGTTCATCAACTGCTGGAAAGGGCGCACATCTTTGAACAAATGTCGTCATCATCATCTCCATTACGTAGTATTTGACGCATTTAGCTGGTTGGTTCGTCCTTCTTAAGAGAGGCTGTTAACATCGGCCTTCTGTTAAGTTTCGTCCTTGATCAATGGCGCAGAGGAAGACATCTCTCTGGAATCGGTAACATCTATTCCAACCAATTGCGAAGACACCATTTTGTTTTACCAATTGTTCGTGGCATTAGAACCAGAACTCACAACATTCTTTTTGGCTAACCAAGACATATTCTTAATTAATTAACAGTACAAAAATATGGCTATTCCAATGAAGATCGCACCTAAACCCCACTGATAAACTTATCTCAATTGGAAAAAAAACAAAAAAATGTTTACTTCCCCTTATTTCTTTTTTATTTCATTTTTTTTTCATCTATCAGATTATTGATAGTTTGTTCACTCGCCTTGAGTTCGCAGGATTGTCCGAGCCTAGCAATATTTTGTAAAACAATTTCTATATATAAATCAATACCCTCTTTTTTTTTTAATTATCCGTTAAAACAAAAAATAAATAAAGGAGGGAATCTGTCGTATACAACTTCTACAAGTTTAAAAATCCTACATAATAAAAACAAAAATATGTGTATTTACACAAGACGTAAAAAAAATCATTAATTTACAATAAAAAAAAAGTTCAATTCGATCATGTTATATAACCCCTACACCTACATGTACATGATACCTATAACAAACAAAATATATACTAAAAATTATATGTGTTACTTTGTTTCCAATTGTAATACTATTACAGTTTGAAATTGTGTTTCATTAATTAATCTTAACGTTAAATATAGACCTCAAATTTATCTCCTTAAAAACAAAACGTTTAAGATTCCATTAATAAAATTTTAACTACCTTTTGAGCAATTTGTTACTGACTCTACATTTCATATTTGACAACAAAAACACCTTATTGCGAAAAAAAATGTCGTTCTCTGTAATGTATTACATTTTTCTAAAATTAGTGTATAATTTCCTTTTCATACTATTTCCTTTCTTTTTTATATATCTATTTTTCATTTGTTTTAAAATTTCAAACCTACTGCCTATCCCTTTTATACATTTCAATACGACTTAGTGTTAGGGTATATGTTGAGATCTGAGTTTTAAAATATTATATACATTTAAAACTTAACTAACCTCTTAAAAACTAAAACAATTAAAAAAAAAAATCTATGCCTACTTATGAACTAAACACATCGGTAAGATTCTTTTTTTCAACTCCTTAATTAATTATTTCCTTATTCTTCTTTTAATTTATAATAATAATCCTCATGATTGTTTACTTTTCAATTTCAATTTTATTTGAATGCTAGTTTTCCTTTAATATCAATTATCTTTTTCACTTAAATTTTGTCATTAAGTTCTGAAGTTCATATGTCTCTTTACAAATATCAGTCTACTACAACAATACTAGTAAATCCCTAAGGGCAAACATATCCATGTTTTTCTTTAATGTGCTACTTTATGAAGATACTTCTCTTAATCTATTACAACATGTAAATATGGCGTAATCTAACACCATAAACAACTTGCACCATTTAATAACTTAACATCACTTATGTTAATCATCCGAAGAAGGGGTTGGAATCTAAAATTATAGACTATTTGTTTTCTCTAAACTAATGTGCGTAAACACTATCCAACTGCGAAACCATATCGCCAATGGCTATTACACGCAAACAATGTATCCTCAAAGTACCCTTAACTTTATCTACCAAAGGTTCTAAATCAACCTTAATTTACACCGGTGCACTACTAAATTTACGTAAAACATATGTTTTCTAGAATAATTGAATGTATCTTCAAAAAAATAACCCATAATATGACCAAAAACCACCATTTTAAAAATGCTAATGTATCAGACATTTTATCTTTTTACATATTTACTTTAAACGAAAAACTAGCTTCTCTAAACTTCACAAAAAACGGTTTATTTTAAAGAATCATAAGTTTAATCTATCCTATCCCTTAAACAACACGTACAGCATAAAAAATAACACAAAAAATAACCTTTCATTCTTATCATGAAAAAAATATGTATTCATAATTTTTAAATTGACCTATTTATATTTAGTACCTAAAAATACCTAATAAAAAAAATCGTGCCAACCACATTTCGTGAAAAAACATCAGATTTTAAGCCTTTTAAAAGTACAGACTCAATCCCTTTAAAATTAAAAACTTTACTTAATATGTGTGCCATCCCTTGAAAAGCCTTTTCTTCTTTTTATACTGACATAGAAATATCTTGATTTTCCATTAAGAAAAATGAAAGTAACTGAGTTCTTACCTTTTATATTCCTTCGCGTTATTTTAGACAATCCAAGTCGATCGTGGTCAAACGGCATCAAATTGACTCATGTAACATAGTCAGTGGATTAAATAATTTTATTACGAAATAACAAAGACAAGAAAGATTCTAAAGTTCAAATGTTGAAATGTTCACAAACTGTTTTTAAAGTTATATTGTTCGAATGTTCAATATCTCACAAGGGCACGTGATCGTATAGTTTTATAAATGTTCAGTCCTGATAGAGTATGTTCGGATATTAAGCGCATGAGTTCCAGCCTACCCACGAGGGGGAAGACCTTGACGGAATCTCCGGTACCAATCTGTTGTACCAAGCTGTCCTGTCAAATCCAAAGCTGGATCTTATATAGTCCAGTAGTCCATTAACAACGGCCCATAGCTGTAGGCCGGTTACGTAGTCGTCTGGTTTTCGAGTAATATTAATCTGTGGTTAATTGTCAAACTATGCAATTAACCCCTGACGGGTACATGTTATTTCACAGTAGACATGGTCATTTATTGGCTGCAGGGTATACATGGTATGTCTATAATATTTGAACAAATCGTTTTTTAAAAGTGTCCAAAGCGTACATGATTGTCATTGAATTGTTTAATTCCTTTTTAATAAATTTCCTAATTAATACTCCTTGATAATTAATAATATGAAACACCATGCAATTGTGTAACACGTTTCGTCTACAAAAGACTCATCAGTTACGCTCGAATCCAAAAAAGTTAAAAAGGCCAAGCCTAATCCTAATTCACCAAAGTTATCTTTTCCAAGTATTAAACATCAACAGAATACGAGTTCTAACAACTGGAGAGAGAATCTATGTTCAATCAAACTTAAAATTTTATTATAGTTTCTATAAATCCCCCACCTCTTTTAAGTGGGGTTTTCCGTATTTATTTTAATGCTTATTATTGTTGACTGCTGTTGAGATTGTTCATGTCTTTTGCTAATGATATGAAAGTTTGTAATCAACTGTGAGTTTGATAGTCTCTTTGGTATCCGTTATAACAAATGGAGATTAAAAAAACTTAATTAGTTAGTTTTATAAAACAACGAGTAGTCAATTCTAATTCTCTTGTGAATTAAAAATAGAAGTGGCAATTGGTTTCATGGATACAAATAAAGTGAATTTAAAAGCGAGGATTACATTATTTCAATTTGGATACAGTTTCAATGATTCAAAGTCAGAAAAGTTTTCTTATGTTGTATACCCCGTGGGTGACTTGGAAATAGAATTATAGATACTTGCATCATCTTCCGAATGACAGTAAAACCATTGCCATAGTGGGGTATCAGTTGACTGTGAGGTATGTATAAGTACGCAGCCACGACCGGTCATAATGGAGACGTATTTCGATGGAGAGATATTAATATGGAGAGAGCGCTACTCTCTTTGAATGTGAAGAAACCTTGCACCAACTCTTTTGGAGTTTCGTAGGTGGCCTATTGCTAAGGAATACGTCTGTCTCTAAACAATATAACACCATAATTAAGAGTAGTCATCATTTTCCCGACCTTTATCCCGGTCGAACCGGAATTTCAAAAGACTTTGTCTGTATTGTAGATTAGTCCTCGTCCTGAAAAAAATCGAACATGCGACAAAAAAACTTTGAAGCCAAACAACATTGTCATATGTTTACACCTAAATTTAATTGAGCAATTGTGAAGTTGGAAAAGTTTGAAAGCCAAGCTATTACCAGAAATATTACAAGAAAGATTCAAGTCCATCGGTTGTTATGATGAACTTTAAAGAAAAAAGTAAAATCACAAAAATAGTGAACACCGAGGAAATTCAAAACGGAAAGACACTAATCAAATGGTAAAATCAACAGATAAAACACATCAATTATTCAAAGAAAACGAATGGAAAACAATAAAGACAACAGTAGTATACCGCTGTTCAAAACTCATAAATCCATGGACAAAAACAAAATCGGGATAACAAACTAAAACTGAGGAAAACGCATTAAATATAAGGTAAGAACAACAACACAACATTTTAATGTAACACACATAGAAAAGAACTTAAGCAGTAGACAAAATCCTATGAAAATAACAAATATAACATCAAAACCAAATACATGAATTTGGGATAGACAAGTATAGTGACACGTCTTATAGTATTAATGTGAATTCACAGAAAAGAAAACATCGTGAGGAATTCTAGCTTTGGTACAGATATGTATTTGCATTATTAATATTTAGTATTAACCTATGATGTATCATCAGATCATACGTTTTCGTACGTCCTATGCATGCTTTTCAGTGGGAAAAGTGACGTCACACTAAAATTTTAAAAAGTTGTTTTCCATTAGTTTGATGTGATTGAGCTTTTTGATTGGCCATACTGAATTGTCCGTTTTGAAACTTCTTTCGAGATCGGTATTTGTGTTATTTTACTTTTGTGCACACACATCTTCTTTTCAAATTTAAGGGATTGAATTCTCGGTTCTACCTCGACACCATGTATGTATGGTCTCGAGAAACGATGACAGTCCGTCGGAAGGGGACAATATATGGTTGACCCGTATTGAGCGAGAGCCATATATCTTGCACGTAACAGACACCTTTTAAGATATCTTAAAGAAGTAGGATAAAACCCCTACAATGCAGCACTCGCACAGTGGAAAAGGATTAATAATTTGCAATAACTTGTTTCCCAAATATGTTTAAACCATTGAATTTGAGATTAAACTGCTCCGGTTGATCAAGGGTTAACAAGCCATATGACGGGACGTATAATATTTGCATTGTATCAATTCAGGGACATATGAAAGCGGATTTACTCAAATTTTGGTATACAAGTATGCGGTAAATTACTTTTGTTGCAACAATTGACATCTGTAAAAAGTAAAATCAACGGCAAAAAACTTTACTCCGAGAAAAAATCAATCGGAAAGTCCGTTATCACATGAAAAAATCAAAAGACATCAAAAACGAAACTTCCAAGCAAGGATCGAAGATATAAATTCGATGTTCACTCAAATCAAAGCTCGCTGTTAAAACTGTCACTGAGTTCCGGTATCTAATGACATTTAACAATTGTATACAGTAAACCTTGCAAGATAGCCAACAAATTTTAAAAATTCAATACATGTGTTTGTCAATTTCTTAAACATGAATAAAGATGCAAATATCAATATATTAACTGCACCTGTATATGACATATATATTTCCCGAATAATTCGGTAATCAAGAGCTACTCAGACTAAAAACGTCACTAGTTATTGAGTAGAAAGTTGATGAACCAAAGAGTTTATTGGAAGCACAAAGACACTTGTTGATAAATAATACGTTTCAACTTCACTAAATAAAACACGATGGTCTTGAAGTTTAGATTCTTGGTACTGACGTTGTTTATCATCTAAATAGTTATAATATCCTTTTATTTGTCTTTAACAATATTATATTTACTGTTTAGTCTATGTTTGTGATAGCTATTTGACGTGGCTCTGTACTTTTCCATCCCTTCATTGTGTTGTGGTAAATTTTTATCCTGATAACGTGTTATTTTATTCTTTTATTTATATGTAGAATTGAGAATGGAAATGGGGAATGTGTCAAAGAGACAACAACCCGACCAAATAAAAAACAACAGCAGAAGGTCACCAACAGGTCTTCAATGTAGCGAGAAATTCCCGCACCCGGAGGCGTCCTTCAGCTAGCCCCTAAACAAATATATACTAGTTCAGTGATAATGAACGCCATACTAATTTCCAAATTGTACACAAGAAACTAATATAGAAATAATACAAGACTAACAAAGGCCAGAGGCTCCTGACTTGGGACAGGCGCAAAAATGCGGCGGGGTTAAACATGTTTGTGAGATCTCAACCCTCCCCCTATACCTCTAACCAATGTAGAAAAATAAACGCATAACAATACGCACATTAAAATTCAGTTCAAGAGAAGTCCGAGTCTGATGTCAGAAGATGTAACAAAAGAAAATAAACAAAATGAAATTAATACATAAATAACAACAGACTACTAGCAGTTAACTGACATGCCAGCTCCAGACTTCAATTAAACTGACTGAAAGATTATGATTTCATCATATGAACATCAGGCACAATCCTTCCCGTTAGGGGTTTAGTATCATACCATCATAACATATATGAGAAGAACATAACCCGTGTCATGCCAACAACTGTTTTTAGAATAAATGTCTTTAGTTCCGACGCAAAGACCTTATCACTGACTCAATATTAACGCCAAAATATGCAATCTTTAATGACTTGACAACAGTATCGTAATTATATCCCTTCTTAATCAGTCTATTTAAAGGTTTTGTAAGTTTCTGAGGTGAATACTGACACCTTTGTGCTTTATAAAGAATATTTCCATAAAAAATTGGATGTGAAATACCTGAATGTATAAAAAGTCTGCATGTTGAGCTATATTTACGAATGATGTCTTTATACCGATGATAAAAAGTTTTGACTAGTTTGTGATATCGAAAACCCTGGTGTAATAATTTTTCAGTAATACATAAATTTCTCTCGTTAAAATCTAAAACATTGTTACAAACACGAGCGAATCGTACAAGTTGAGATATATAAACACCGTAAGATGGTGACAAGGGAACGTCACCATCTAAAAACGGATAATTAACGATAGGAAATGAAAAATCATCCCTTTTATCATAAATTTTAGTATTCAGCTTTCCGTTAGTGATATAGATATCAAGATCGAGGAAAGGGCAGTGGTCATTATTAGTATTAGCTTTATTTAAAGTAAGTTCAGCAGGATAAATTTCATTAATATACATACTGAAGTCGTCATTATTGAGAGCCAAAATATCATCCAAATATCTAAAAGTATTATTAAATTTGTTTATCAGATGTTGTTTTGATGGGTCTTTGCTTATTTTTGTCATAATATATATTTTCATCTTAATAACGTGTTATATTTTTCTTTTAATTTATTTATATGCATATTACTTTAAATGTTAAGGTCTATTTTTTGTGATTTTCATTTGACGTGGCCAAGTTCTTACACATCCCGTCAATGTGTTACTAACTGATTTGGGACAGCACATTGGTAGCAATAAACAGTTAGGAAATCACTTAAAATCGACACTATAATGTTTAACCATCTTTCTTCTATTCCTTCCTAACAAATAACATTTCATACTTGTGTTATGCATTTGTATATTTAATTATGTAAAGAGCATTTTCAAAAGTATGATATCTAATAGTCATAATGTCATACCTTCCAAACACAAGAGGTCGAATTCTTTTGTTCTATTTAAACCGCATATCGGACTGAGTTTTGAATGACCAATTACAAGGTGTAAATCACATAACTTTATAAATTTGGTTATTAAAGTGTTGAAAACAATGATGATTAATGAAGGCAACAGTGGTATACCGCTGTTCAAAACTCAAAACATCTGTTTTATTGTTTACGAGTACATGCAGTAGCTGCATGCGCAGATAATAACTTACCGGGTCGATATCTATTGATTAAACTCAGACTATTTCGACAACTTATATTACTAAAAATGTTTTTTTTAATTTGAATTTGAATTTGGTGTTGCAATACGTTTTTCCATGTGTGTGTATATATATATATATATATGCCCATCGAAAGCTCTTTTTTTGAGAGCCCAGGTGGTCGTGCGGTCTAGCGGGACGGCTGCAGTGCAGGCGATTTGGTGTCACGATATCACAGTAGCATGGGTTCGAATCCCGGCGAGGGAAGAACCAAAAATTTGCGTAAGCAAATTTACAGATCTAACATTGTTGGGTTGATGTTTAGACGAGTTGTATATACATTATGTACACAGCCATGTATCACTATCATTGATGGCGATCCGATAGATACATCAGTTGTCACTAACTCAGACGTACTTATGAATATAATTATTTTCTGTGACTGTATCTTACATTAATTTGTAGGATCCTTTACTATAGATAATTTAGCTGATCTGTAACAATAACATCTTCATGCCTTATATATCATGTACTGTATTACGCCGCTAGATTAAAACTGACGTGGAAAGGTAACACATGCCCACCGCAAGCTCTTTTTTTGAGAGCCCAGGTGGTCGTTCGATCTAGCGGGACGGCTGCAGTGCAGGCGATTTGGTGTCACGATATCACAGTAGCATGGGTTCGAATCCCGGCGAGGGAAGAACCAAAAATTTGCGAAAGCAAATTTACAGATCTAACATTGTTATGTTGATGTTTAGACGAGTTGTATATACATTATGTACACAGCCATGTATCACCATCATTGATGGCGATCCGATGGATACATCTGTTGTAGAATTGTCACTTACTCAGACGTACTTATGAATATAATTATTTTCTGTGACTGTATCTTACATTAATTTGTAGGATCCTTTACTATAGATAATTTAGCTGATCTGTAACAATAACATCTTCATGCCTTATATATCATGTACTGTAGTACGCCGCTAGATTAAAACTGACGTGGAAAGGTAACACATGCCCACCGCAAGCTCATTTTTTGAGAGCCCAGGTGGTCGTGCGGTCTAGCGGGACGGCTGCAGTGCAGGGGATTTGGTGTCACGATATCACAGTAGCATGGGTTCGAATCCCGGCGAGGGAAGAACCAAAAATTGGCGAAAGCAAATTTACAGATCTAACATTGTTGGGTTGATGTTTAGACGAGTTATATATATATTATATATATATATATATGAGTCTAAATTGAAAACTACGTTCAAACCTATGACTGCGTTGGATAAAAACCGCAATTTTTATACGTGTGCATGTCAAACAAATTTCGTTGTAGAAGGGTCTAAAAACAGCACAAACAACATTTTCCAAAAGACCAAAAGAGTGAAAAAGTATATTTAAACAAAACGCATTTGACTAACAGGTCGAACAACTGATGGTCTTTAACCCTGTTGACTGCCATTGGCGATTGCCAAATAAAATTGATCACAAGATGTAACCAAATGGATCTTAATATAAATTTAATACGTCACAGAATTTTTTATATATATATGTATCTTACATTAATTTGTAGGATCCTTTACTATAGATAATTTAGCTGATCTGTAACAATAACATCTTCATGCCTTATATATCATGTACTGTAGTACGCCGCTAGATTAAAACTGACGTGGAAAGGTAACATATGGCCACCGAAAGCTCTTTTTTGAGAGCCCAAGTGGTCGTGTGGTCTAGCGGGACGGCTGCAGTGCAGGCGATTTGGTGTCACGATATCACAGTAGCATGGGTTCGAATCCCGGCGAGGGAAGAACCAAAAATTTGCGAAAGCAAATTTAAAGATCTAACATTGTTGGGTTGATGTTTAGACGAGTTATATATATATATTTGTAAATAACAAGTACATTTTCTGAAATTTAAGAGTTATCAAGACTACTGATAAAGGTTTAGTACATTTTGATACGCCAAAAGGATCTTGATCCCATCTTAAGGCGTCGAATACGTTTTTAAGACAATACTTGTTTATTCTTTTGTAGTATCTGATGGATTTGTCGTAAAGAAACAGGCTGTTTCAACTTTTGAGTTTTTTTTCTAGTTTCCGACAAAACCCATTTGCTACTGAAGAGAAGCTGAACAAAATGTCTTTCTTCATTATCTAATCAATTGTTTCTGAAAAGCTAGTACTTATTGTGTTGACAAGACATGTCCGTTTGTCTTCAAATCAAGTACATTGCCTTCATAAGAATTGTTGTTGGTCAGATAATTGTATGTACAAGTTATAATTATGGTTTCTTTAATATCATACATCGACAACCATTGCTTATGAAAAACATCTATTGTAGTTAATATTACAAAACTAAATATTTAACTGACTATGATGTTTAATGAAAAGGAAAACTTCCGGGTTCTTTAGAAATGGCCTTCCGTCGTTCATCAGCATTTTCTTCAAATAATAAATCCAGATATTTACTGTAACACACTTTTTTTATATGTAAATTTATATTCACACTGTGATCCATTTAAGACGGAAATACTCGCTGTAATTAACGAGGGAAAATTTGTTAAAAATTGTGAAGGTTGAAACTTTGGCAATATTTACGCTAATATTAACACACTTTTAATAACTACTAATGAAAGCCGTCGAGTTTCCAAAACAAACTAATGTGTATGTATCATATCTAGAGCTTGATTTCATTGGGGTTTTATCAATATTTCCAGGAAAAGAAAGACGACGTGCTCATAATATAATGAGCATTTTCAATGTCTTCTACTTCGATTATGTTTATTTCATTAAAGATTTGTGAGGTCCCGTAATAAACAGCTTCCAGTTCCATATTCACCGGCAAAGAGTTTTATAATTTCTCCTTGTATTTTACTAAAAATAACTGGAACAAGTACTGTTCAATAAGAATTTTTTTATAAGCCTTCAGATGCTAGCATTCCTATGCAACTTTCATTTTGATTGTAAAATTGTCTCATGCTTACAAAATGGTTTCCTGATGGTGGAATTTCTAGTAAAGCATGTATGTACGCTTGTGCGATTTTGTTTGTTTGCCCGAATTTCTCCTTAAACACGTAAATAACATAATGACGACTGCGTAGTTTGCGTTAGTAAGTGCAATACCTGCTAGGGTGCGTAATGCTTCATTCTGTAATTGTGTTTTGAAATAAAATTAAATTTCTGGACATATATCAATTACGAGTTCAAATATATGGCGCATTCATACTAATCTCTGAAAGTTTGCCACTCTTAAATGTTCCCTTTGAATATGGGAAGTGAGTTTGGGTGAATAGTGGTTCCGACTGCTAGTGGATGGTAAATGTTGCGGTTAATTCTTCTGGGTCGACATCTGTATCATGCTTCGCTGCATCCATCTTTCGGATAAGTTTGGTAACAGCACTTCTTTTATAAATCCATTGGTCACGGTACCGTTAATGTGAAGGTTAAAACCGTGGAAATGTTTACGCTAATATAATTAAAAAAAACACGTCTGTTGAGCCATAACTTTCAAAAAACTAGAGGTAAAGGACTTTGTTATCTATTAATCATGTGTTTCTTTGTCTAATATGTTATCCTATTTATTTGTATTGTAGTCCTGTAATATTTTGTTGTCATTTCAATGTTATATTTAACTTTGCCATTTAAGTGCGAGGTTTGACATGCCACAAAACCAGGTTTAACCCACCATTTTTATTCCCCTTTAAAAATGTCCTGTACCAAGTCAGAAAGATGGCCATTGTTATATTAATGTTCGTTTCTGTGTGTGTTGCATTTTAAAGTTGTGTCGTTTGTTTTCTCTTATTTTTGAGATATTAAGATAAGACGTGGCACGGTACTTGTTTATCCCAAATTCATGTTTTTGGTTTAGATGTTATATTTGTTATTCTCGTGGGATTTTGTCTGATGCTTGGTCCGTTTCGGTGTTGTGTTGTTGTTCTCTTATATTTAATGCGTTTCACCTCGGTTTTAGTTTGTTATCCCGATTTTGTTTTTGTCCATGGATTTATGAGTTTTGAACAGCGGTATACTACTGTTGCCTTTATACTACAGAAACAGTTAGAACTAGAGATAAAGGATACTTCAGAAACAGTTAAGTCGGCCTGCTATCTTGACAATGAGGGTCGGTTGAAAACAAAATTTGCGACAACAGAGATGATTTCAGCTTTCCAATTGTGAACTTTCATTTCTAAGTAGCAACATTCCAGCTGCACCTGCATACGGGGTATATATCTCTCAATTGATACGATATTCCCGTGCTGTCATTTCCTAACATGATTTTCTTAATAAGGGGTTACTGCTCACAAGGAAGTTATTAAACCAAGAGTTCCAAATTGTGAAGTTGAAGTCATCCTTTCGTAAATTTTACGGAAGCCATCACGAGTTGGTTGCTCGTTATGGAATAACCGTTTTACAAATGATACCGGATATGTTCCTTACGTCGTAACTACAATATCCTTCCCTTTCATGAATGTGACCTACCGACTTAGACTATTTACCGGATTTGTTATCACATAAGCAACACGACGGGTGCCACATGTGGAGCAGAATCTGTTTACCCTTCCAGAGCACCTGAGATAACCCTCAGTTTTTGGTGGTTCGTGTTGCTTTATCTATGTTATGTCATGCATACTATTTTTTCAATAATATCTCATTAGAGTCCACGTCGACGTCGGCAGAGTCCACGTCGACGTCGGCAATGGTAATATACAAACTAAAGAAAGTCTTTACTCCGCAATAATCTTTACTAACATAATATCTGTTACCTCTTCTCCTAGATAGGGAGGTAAATCTTGCAATGCACCGACCGTATCTTTATTGCAAACAAGAAAAATACCTAGAGGAAATTCAAAAGCATCAGTCGAAAAAATCCGACTGACAATGTCATGACAAAAACACAAAAAAAAAAAAAAGATGTGAAGAGACAAAACACAGTTCTTTTATTATAGAATGATTTGATATCTTGTTTAATGATATATCGAGATAGCGGTTGCACCTTGTTTGACGATACATTTTTTTTTTTATCTAAAATCACACCTTACTGGATAGCTCGAACGGGTGAAAACAAAAGTATCCGTTGGGTGTCCGTTGCTATACTGACCAAATAAAACGAACGAGAAACGAATGTCTAACGGACACTCACCAGATATACAACGTACGAGTAACGGAAACGTACCGGAGTTAACTGACGTCGAACGTACATCCAACGGACGATTACCGCATAAAACGGACACCTAACGAAGCATATCAATAGTATGATAGTACTAAGTTCGTATCTTTCATCACCATCTCATGTGTCTTCTCCTTCTCCTTTCGACAACTAGTAGGTTTATATTTGAAACATTTCAGTTTTAGTCGGACCTGAATAATAGCTGCTTGATAGTGAAGAAATGCATTTCTCCCAAGATCCATCATAAGTTCTCTTGAAGTCTCTTAAGAAATCTGACATATCAATAACTGTCATTTCTGAGTGACGCAAAATTTTCATTTGGAATTTATCCGTGTTACATTCGGTAGGTTTCCTTTATCCTTCCGTTCATGTCCTTTTCCCATCCGTTTTATCCATTTTACGACCGGTAGAAGTCCGTTGGTGAATACGGAAAAGTAACAGATATAAAACGGACGCTCTACGAACACTTCATCCGTTTGATGTCTGTTTAAAGTTTTGAACAAGCTCAAAGTTTTCCACCGGACAGAACGGACATCGACGGATAAAACGGACATGAAATGGATAAGGACGAACGTGTAACGGACATGAACGGATTGAAAAAAAAGTTATCCGTTCGGCATCTGTTCGAGCTATCCGTTAAGGTGTGACCGAGACTGAAGTTACTAGTAGACAACTTCTTTGATATTTATAACTGAAATAGAAATGTACAAATAATGCCAGTGGCAAGTAATACATACCAGTTAATAAAATATTAAGTCAAATATTTTCCTTTGGGTAGGCAAGCTGTATATTTGTTCATACCGGATGACGTCACACTACCCCGATACCCTTTCTATTCAAAGGAATCGTTTGCAGCATGTTAGCAGAGGAGAAGCACCAAATATTATTTTTAAGTTTAAAGTTTTGTGTGTGATTGTGAACATAATTTGCACCAGCAAACTTGTTTAACCCTGTAATATTTTGTATATTTGTCTTCCCAAAGTGCAAGTTCCTGCTAAACAGTTTTACCCTGTAATATTGTATATTTGTCTGCCCAAAGTGCAAGTTCCTGCTAAACAGTTTTGTAGTTTCTGTATATTATTATTTTGAAGTGCACTGCCTAAGATAAGTGGTTTTTTTTTGGTAGTTAAAAGTGTTATATTATCCATAAAATGAATTGCCAGAGGCACTCAAAATAAATTCAACAAACAGTTCAGATAGTATGTGATTGAAGGTATGCTGTTTTCTTTTTTGTTTAAGACATTAAACAGAAATTAGAAGTTTAAAACACAATAAGTAGCAAAAACAGAAATGATATCTTATAGATTCCATATAAAATTGCAATGCGCCAATCAACGTAGGTTATATGGGTTTGCTGGTGACTGCTAAAAACAGGGTTTATTAATTGGGGATGGACGTTTACAGCTATTTACCTGTAGAAACACAATTTTTCATTTGACAATATACTTTTCCAATTTCAGTGAAATTTGTGGTTATTTTACTACAGGAGTACTGGACATTCATTAAATAGAGATGAGCCAGCAGGATGAACAACATCAATCCATACCGCCCTTACCTTGTACCCCACCAACATCAACACAACATGATAGTACATAAAGAATGGAATATTCTATTCATCACACCTTCTATAGCTTATATTGGAATCTGACCAGACATCCCAAATTTGTGTCTAAATTGTGTTATAATCTTAATAACCAAACAAAACAAAACATGTCGACAAAGAAAAATACTGGTTTTTGGCCCTTAATTCCTTTTTTTTGCCTCATTACCCATAAAAAGAATCCCAATCTCCTTATTCTTAGCTTAGATATATATAAAAAAGCTTAAAAAAATCAACACAGATAAATGGCATGAGACTCAGTTTCTCGTCCTTGTTCAAGATTAAAGGTTTGATGAGACAGTTGTTTCGATGGCTTACAGTGGTCTTTTGCTATTTATATTAATTTTATTTAGACCATGACAAGTTATAGATCAAGTTCGAATTTTGTTCCTATACAATGAATCTTTAACGTGTAGTGGACTATGAATTGTTAATCAATATTTGTGATTAGAGACTAAATGTGAGTCAGAGCCAACTACACTAGTACCATGTATACTGCTTTTAACCTTAACATTTTCATTTTTATTAAACACTTGAAAAAATATAAACTACAAAAAGATTGCCTGAACATGACAGGCGTAAGGGGGTCGGTCCATTGAACAATAAAGAACAAAGTGTTTGATGAAAAAAACATGATTGTAGGTTTACTTTCTTATTTGTTTTTTTTCTTCAATATTTAGTTTGGTTGTTATACCCTTGAAGTAATCTCCTGCACAATAAATATATAAGATAAAACTTTTTTTTTTACCTCAATCAAAATATTAGTGTACAATTTTTAAGGGAAAACGGTATACATTTTCCCAGCATTAGGTTGGCCTTTTGTTTACCCAAGACAGGTGAAGGAAGTCAACTTAGGAGCGCTGTGATTGGATGTAAGGGTAGAATATATTTTTTTATTTATCAAGGAATAACTGCAGTGTGTAAATTTACAATATAAATTTTAAAACCTGTTGAAATATTTTCTAGAGAATTATTCGAAAAGGCTTCCAAAATTTCATAAATTTGGTGCAAAATGACGGTGGGCATGGATAACATAAACCAGCTCCGTTGGAAATTGGTCATGATACTATTTAATTGGCTTCAATTTTTAGAATACAGTAATAAAGTACTAACACCACACATAACTGTTTTATCCAGGTTTTTATTATAAAAACTGATAATTTTAGAAAATGTTAGTATTGTCGCCTATGGCAGAATAAATAGTACCGTTTTCCCTTAAGAAATAGAATCATGGAATACAATCAAGTCTGTACTTCATTCCACATAATGCGAGTTAATTTTTTTCTTTGTATTCTCTGTAAGTTAATGACCGTGGAGCATTTTATTTTCTGTTTTAATCAGTGTATATAAAACAAAAAAATGCATAATTTTTTAACATAAATAAGGCCGTTAGTTTTCTCACTTGAATTGATTTACATTGTCTTATCGCTGTCTTTTATAGCTGACTATATGCGGTATGGGCTTTGCTCATTGTTGAAGGCCGTACGGTTACCTATAATTGTTAATGTTTGTGTCATTTTGGTCTTTTGTGGATAGTTGTCTCATTGGCAATCATACCACATCTTCTTTTTGATATAATCTCTTTTATTTAAATACAATTTCTTGGAAAAAATTCTTATGAAAGTAAAAAAACAAACTTACTGAAAAACATTGCAAATACTATTAATTTACTAAAAAGTTTATATTCTTGTTAAAATTTGTAAAAATATTGGTAAGAAACTATATATTTTTTTTTTTTTTTAAAGATTTATACTCTGCAAATTAACCATTTAAAGTTAATTTAATGCACGTCAGAATCGGGTTTTTTTTACCAATAAATACTATAGACATAATTAATTTCTAGTTTTTAAATTTGATGCAGACATGGTGCCAAACTAAATCCGTTCAAAGGACGGAAGAACTTGAAAACTTCATCGAAGTATTTTATTGCTGAAATTATCCGTAGGGAATTAAATTTCGCAAATATATGAACCACAATCTTTGACGATACCAAGTTATATCAAACGTTTTAAATTTGCCATTTGATTATGGGACGGACAGTTCAGTCATTTTAGTGATTTTACTTTTCACCTCTACAATCTCTGAAAACATGCCTATGTCGCACACACGGGTCTTTCAAATGACACGGTGCCATCAAATGTCAAATTTCATTTCCCCTTAACCTATCCGAATTATGGGCGCATTGCATTTGCGCCAATTTTCGAAAATTACAATCTTTCATTTGCGCCACAAGGTAATATTTCATTTGCGCAAAAAAAATAAGAACTTCATTTTCGCCATTTTACAGGTAATTCAGGTAAGCAATAACGGAAGCGTTAAATATGCATTGCTCTAAAAGGTTGGTCTCTACAGTATTTCAGTATAATTTGTGAGTTCAATGCCACACTCATTTCTGAAGCCGAGAGTCACTAAGGTTTATAATTGGGGTGAGTTCAATGCCACACTCATTTCAGAAGCTGAGAGTCACTAAGGTTTATAATTATATATAGTACTAGAACACACCCGTGACGTCGCGGGTCCGTGACTGAATTAAAGTATATAACTATGCGCAAGCCTTACTTTAGTATTAGTATTGTCATCTGATAAAATCATGCCGATTATAAGATACACAGTTTTCTCTGCTTTCAAAACTTTCTGTTTGAACCCATCGAACTGGAACTTATCAATTATTGGTCATGTAAATACTAATTATTTGGAAAACAAAAGGTCCTGCAATGGATTTTTTTTTAATCAACAGCATTGTCCTATATATTAGTTATAAATTAAGTTGAATGCTTTGATTCGCTGTTTTACGTCACTCATGCCCGCTAACAAATTGAAAACTGTACCTATACGCCTTATTTTTAGTCCAGATTTTTAGTATTCGTATTGTTATCTTAGAAAGTCTTGCTGATTAAAATACTACAATTTGACAATTTAGTAGTGTCAACCCTGTGATTATGACCCGTGTATATAGCATATTAATCCTGCATACACTGTTTGGTGGTGCCCCTGTCAGATGCGGAACGTACAGATAAGGTAATAAGTAACAGGTGATTATACTATTGGTATCAGTTTCGGACTCGACCCGGAACTTCTTAATTATTGGCAATATTAATTACGTGGAAAAAAAGGGCCTGGAGTGGTGTAATTTTTAATCTACACCTTTGTACTATATAAGTTGTATATAAAGTTGAATCCTTTGATTCGTCTCTTTCACGTGATGACGGCTGACAAATTTGACCTCGTAATTTTAGTATTATAGATACAACTGAGAAAGGAAATGGTGAATGTGCTAAAGCGACAACCACCCGACCATAGAGCAGACAACATGTTCGCATGTTCGAGGTGTCAAGATGAACATTTTCAATTTAGACATAAAACAGGAGAATAAATTTAAAGTGTGTAATATTTGATGACCACAATTTTAGTTTATTATCAGATCATACGTTCTGAAACTGGAGACCAAGTCGTGTATGTGTACCCCAAATAGAAATAAACCTTGCAAAACAATTATAACAACTGAAATAGACTGCAGTTCATGAAAAAACTGACTATCTTTTATCAATATGGTATGCACTTGAGAGCAGGAATTTTCCAGACATGAATACATCAATGATACAAACTTTAATTATCAATAGTCTTTTTTTTTTTTAAATATATATATATATATTTAATACTATTTACCTGTAATATTTGCGCAATTGAAAGGTTTTATTCTGGCGCAAATGAAATATTGTTTGCGGCGCAAATGAAAGATTGTTTTGGCGCAAATGAAATGCCAATTGGCTCAAAAGCAAAGCATCGCGAATTATATCCTTGCTATAAAGACGTGTCATAATTTTCAAATGTTAATTGGCCTCTCTATGACGTCTGTTATGATGCAGTACTCATATAATAAGTTTCGTCTTTATATGTGAATTATCACTTCTTAATCTTTTAGTAATCACTTGGTAATTAAACAAATAATTAGCTTAATATGGATTTTTGAGCCTCGGAACTACGCAATACCTCACACGCGATAAAACGTATTCAACAAAACGTGTGATAAATCTATGAAAAAAGACACCTACAACCCTTATGAAGAGAATTGATGTGATAAAATTCTGTCATGAAAAATATAATTGCCATGTACAGCAGAAGGACACATAGAAAAAATCACTAAAAATACCGAACTCTTT
Organism: Mytilus trossulus; assembly: GCF_036588685.1. Lineage (NCBI taxonomy): Eukaryota > Metazoa > Mollusca > Bivalvia > Mytilida > Mytilidae > Mytilus > Mytilus trossulus. The sequence continues at coordinate 9,324,026 of NC_086373.1, read as the reverse complement.
AGGAAAATTCAAAACAGAAATCAAATGGAAAAATCAAAACCTTCAACACATCAATCGAATGGATTACCACTGTCATATTTATTCCTGACTTGGTACAGGCATTTTTTTTTTTATGTGAAAATTGTAGATTCAACCTGTTTTTTAGCTATCTAAACGGGCATAATAGGTAAAAATGTCCAAATTAGGGGTACAACAGTGAATATTGTTTTAATATTAATCACTATAAAAGCAAACACATATGTACCAAAGAAACACAAATTGGCTTATACACAAAGCACATTAAACATATTTTGGTCTATTTTTAACATTATAGTTTTGTGTACGAACTTGGGTACTTTTGTTTTAACATGTAAAGCGCTTAGAGTCGTAGTAGTTTTATATAATGCGCTATAAAAATGTCTTGTGATAATCATAATAATGGTCATACGTTTCTTACTGAACATGATAATTTCCATGTCTTGTCATGGAGCGCAAAATTACCCCAAAAATCTCCGACGTTTTTCCCATTACTTTTCAGCACAATTTGAAATAATTTTTAAATCAATCGGAACACGAACAGAAACTCCTCTTACCTTTAGTTAACCGAACAGCCGACAACGAGGATGCACTGTCAGTCAACTAAAACATGCTATGTTGAACTCTTCATTTGCGTCAGAATTCTCTCCTGACGCACAGTCGAAGCAATTATGATATGCAACGTATCCCTACTATCAATTGTGTCCGTGGTGAGGCCTATTTGGTCGGCACTTTCTTGTGTCAAAAAAACCCGATGGTGCTTTAAAACAATTCCACGTATCCTAACTATCAATTATGGCCGTGTTGAGGCCTATATTGTCGGCACTTTCTTGTGTCAAACACCCCCGATGGTGTTTTAAAACAATGCCACGTGTTATCAATTGTGTCCGTGTTGAGGCCTATATTGTCGGCAATTTCTTGTACAAGATTACCAATTTTTCCATCGAATCAATTTTTGTTTTCCATTTTTCAATCTATCAGTACGCTGTTCTTTAATGGAATTTATCAACCCTGTTTGGTCTTATTTTGACAAAAAAATCATAATTCCATCGTTTTAGAGGACTTTCTGGGTTTGCCAACAGGTGACGATGAACTACCATTTTATCACTTGTAGTGCATCTTTTCTGCCTCTTGTTCAGGAGCCGAATCAAATGACTTGTGGTCATCTCCATCTCTTTAAGAAGTACTTGCAATTATAGAAGAACTTGAACCAATTTTGAATACAGATGTCACATTGGGTCTGTAACCTAAACACTCTTCTCGTTCTTGAAGGTAGACACTCTCTTTCTCTTTACCGTTATCACTTTTTTTTACAGTATCTGTATGCCTTTTTCTCATTTCATTTGGCAATTTATTTGTGTAAAACAACCCCGATGGTGTTTTAAAACAATGCTATCTGGAACGTTAATACCTTGCATCAGAGAAACTCGTGCATAGAATGCTGGTCAGGTATAGTCTTACCTTTCAGAGGAAACACAAAAGCAATGTGAATTAAACGTTTGCCGTCTGTTATAAGTCTTCTCACATCACCGATGATACAAAACTCTTTGATCCAAGGAAAGTATAATATCAAGAGAAGTTAGTTGTAGCATCATCCTGTCGCACAGCAAATCTCTGCGCAACTTCAATAATACTTTTTCCTAATCGCTCGCATGCATATTAATTGCTCGGAGGTTCAACATTGACATACAATGTATTTTTTACACACAATATCATTCTTTCTCCTTTTTGGACTATTAGGAGTAAACTTTACAGGACTTCCACAACCAATCATTATCCGGTAAAACATTTTATCCGAAGGGTTTGGTAAACTGTTATAAAAAGTCAAATTAATCGACAAAAATATAACTTATTTACAAAAAATACTAGAAAGAAATACCATATATAATCATATCACACTTCACCAATTCTGCACAGCCTTTTCGTCCGGTTGGTCATTGGTGAAGGTATCGGGTCCGTTCGACCTAATAACATGTTTCTTCGATTCGTTCGCTCTGGGTTCAATATTGCTGTAATTGAAAAATATGAAGAATGAAATGTTCTGTCGATCACACATTCTAGAGCTGATATTGGAATCGGCAACGTATAATGGGATTACCGAACATAGCAGTTACATCCTGCTCCAATATTGATACCAGCTTATGAAGGGTGTTACAACCATGTAGCTATGACAACCAGTTAACTTCTGAAAATGATGATCTTTAATGAATTGACCAGATGACAGTGGTCTCCACATATATTGGTTCAAGAAGTCCAAGGTAATCATGTAAATTTATTGTTCCCATTTGGCACCAATATTTTTAACTATACGTGCAAAATTAGAGCCTGCTAATCAATTGCTGTGGGATAGAGACCCTTATATCTAGTGAGGCAAACTATCAAAGGGCATGATACTTGTACTCAGTTTCTCTTCCTTGTTCAAGATTAAAGGTTTGATGAGACAGTTGCCTCGATGGTTTAATGGAAGCTAGTCCACAGTGCTCTTTTGCTGTTTATCATAATCTTGTTTAGACCATGACATGCTACTATAGATCAAGTTAGAATTTTGTTCCAATACAATAAATCTTTAACTGGTAGGGGACTATGTATTGTCATGCAATACTCACAGATTGATTTTTATTGATGTTGTCTAGACTTAAACTCACATAAAATGTTTTATATATATATATATAGATAGATACATATGCATTGTTTATTGTTTAATTTAGACTTTAGAAGCTTTGATATATATTATACGCTTTAGTATGTTATAAATCAAATTGAAACACAATTTTGAAATTGAAAAAAAAGTTTGAAAATTAAATATTTTTTTCGCTTTCTGATTTTTATGGTCAATAAGATAGTGATATCTTATCAAGAAGGATCAATGATGTATAATTAAATTTTTAAACGTCGGATATATTTTTGATCACTAGGGAGCTAAAGGTGAAATACAAATATGGTCAGTTTTGTTTCATTTTGACAACCAGTCAAACCTTTGTGTCCGTTTGATATTGTGGAAAGTATAAATACTTCCGATAACAATCGAGACGTTACATCCGACGTTTTGAGAAAAGAAAGGGCTTGCTGAACGCTAAGTAGTTATCAAAGGTACGAGGCTTATAATTTATACGTCAGACGCGCGTTTGTCCATATAAGGCTCATCAGTAACGCTCGAATAAAAATAGTTAGAAAGCCACTGTTGCAACAACTCGTAGAGGTGTCAGAAGGTGGCGGTTTGCCAAGCAAAATTTCTGTCTATCCTTTTTAACCAAAATTTCCAGTTTCAGTCTACATTTCCCAACCTTCTGAATGCCCGCTTTTACAAGAACCACATATAGTATGTTTATAAGCTTTTTCTCTTTCTGAATACGCATGTTATATCTGCCACTAGACGTAAAGCAAACATCAACCAATCAATCAATCTAAACGAATGTTATGTGCCAAACTTTAGTCGACGACTTGCATATTATTTGGAGTTGCTTTTTTCAATTTGCAGGGGTCGATTGTTTGCTTTTTTTTTTAACTTTTGGAATACATTTGTGATTTTAGCTAGTTATTCACAAGTAAATAGAACTTTAAAAAAAATATGAGTGAGACGGCAGAAGGGATCAGTAAAGTTGGAATAAATGACCAGATATGAACTTTGACTATGTGAATAAAAAACCTAGGATGAGTACTACTAGCTAAATAGAGTATTTTATGATTGGTTTAAATCTTATTAATTTATAGTTTAAAATTTGATGTAAACATGGTGTATACCAAACCAAATCGGTTCAAAGGATGAAAGAACTTGAAAACTCTATCGAAGTATTTTATTGCTGAAATAATCCGTAGTGAATAAAATTGCGTAAATATATGAAACATAATCTTTGACGATACTGATATCAAACGTTTTGATTTTGCCGTTTGATTAGGGACTGTCCGTTCAGTCATTTTTGTTATTTTACTTTTCACCTCTAAATAAAGGCAACATTAGTATACCGCTGTTCAAAACTCATAAATCCATGGACAAAAAACAAAATCGGGGCAACAAACCAAAACCGAGGGAAACGCATTGAATATAAGAGGAGAACAACGACACAACACCGAAACGCAACAGCACACAGAAACGGACCAAGCAACAGACAATACACCACGAGAATAACAAATATAACATCAAAAAATCTCTTAAAAACATGCCTTTGTCGCACACACAGGTCTTTCAAATGACACGGTACCCACAAATGTCCATTCCCCTAAACCTATCCGAATTATATCCTTGCTATAAAGACTTGTCATTATTTTCAAATGTAAATTGTCCTCTATGACGTATGTTACGATGTATGTACTTAGATAATAAGTTTCGTCTATATATGTGAATTATCACTTCTTAATTCTTTAGTAATCACTTGGTGATTAAAATTCAATAAGCTAAATATTGGATATTTGAGCTCTGGGATAACGCAATACCTCATACGCGATCCAATGTATCCACCAACACGTGTGATAAATCTATGAACAAAGACACCTATAACCCTAATGAAGGAACACATGTGTACAAATCCTGTAACAAATAATATAATTGCCATGTGTATAGCAGTAGGGATCGTAAGAAATAAGTGAGATCACAAAAAAATACCAAACTCTTAGGGGTAATAATAATATTGTTTTAAAATTAATCACTATAAAAGCAAACACAAACGTACCAACAGAAGTACAAAAAGGCATATACACAAAGCACATTAACAAAAGTAAAAGAAAGTGTTTACCATAGCACAATGATAATGCTGGGGTTCGTGCTGCTTATTCTTTTGTTTTCTATGTTGTGTCATGTGTACTATTGTTTATCTGTTTAATTTTGAGCCATGTTTATTTTCGATTTATGAGTATGACAGTCCCTCTGGTATCTTTCGTCCCTCTTCTATCATACAATAACGGGATGAATGATTACCAAGCCACGTCAAATGGATAACTGAAAAATAAAACACAAAAAATAGACTAAACAATGAAAGTTATAAATAAACAAAAAGAAAAAGAATTCTACATGTTATTACGATGATAAACAGCACCATTTCCCAGAATCTATACTTCCAGACCTGTGTTTCCCTCAGTTTTTAGTTTGTTTTGTTTTAAGTCCATCGATTTACGAGTTTTAAACAGCGGTATACTACTGTTGCATTTATTTGGCTCACCTGGCCCAAAGGGCCAAATAAGTTTTTCTCATTACTTGGCGTTCGTCGTCGTCATCCGTCGTCGTTCAATTTTACAAAAATCTTCTCCTCTGAAACTACTGGACTAAATTCAACCAAACGATGTCAAAATCATCATTCGGGTATCTAGTTTTGAAAAATATGTGTCCAGTGACCCGGCCAACCAACCAAGATGGCCACATTTGCTAAAAATAGAACATAGGGGTAAAATGTAGATTTTGGCTTATAACTCTTAAACCAAAGCATTTAGAGCAAATCTGACAAGGGGTTAAATTGTTTGTCAATTCAAGATCTATCTGCCGTGGAATTTTCAGATGAATTGGACAACTGGTTGCTGGGTTGCTCCTCCCCAATTGGTAATTTTCAAGGAAATTTTGCGGTTTTTGGTTATTATCATGAATGCTATTATAAAAAGAGCAATAATGTTCAGCATAGTATGATCTACAAATAAGTCACAATGACCAAAGTGGCCAGTTGAGCACTTGATGAATTATTGCCCTTTATAGTAAATTTTTAACAATTTTCATCAAATTTGTAAATTTTTGTAAATTTTTACAAAATAATTTGCTCTGTAACTAAAGGACCAAGTTCATTACAGATAGAGAAAATTGTTAGTAGCAAGAATGTTCAGTAAACTAAGATCTACAAACACATTACCATCTCCAAAACACAATTTTGTCACGAATCCATCTGTGTCCTTTGTTTAAATGCACATAGACCAAGGTGAGCGACATAGGCTCTTAAGATCCTCTTGTTTGATTGAGTTTAGTCAGTCCAATTGATATATTATTGTGAATATTTCTATGTTGTGATGTTATACTACTGTTTAAAAAGAGTGAGAAGGTTTGGTACCATTTAACCGTTTAATTACGCTGCAATTGTTTGCACCTGTCCTAAGTCAGGAATCTGATTTTCAGTATGTGTCGTTTGTTATGTGGTTCATAAATGTTTCTTGTTTTTTATAATATAGATAAGACCGTTGGTTTCTCCGTTTGAATTGTTTTCGCTAGTAATTTTTTGGGTCCTTTTTGCTGGTCGGTGTGAGCCTTGGCTCCGTGATGAAGACCGCACATTGACCTATAATGGTTTACTTTTATAAATTGGACTTGGGTGGATAGTTGGTACTCACACCATATCTTCCTATATCTACCGTGTACTGTTGGTGAAGTTGATACGAAAAAGGACTGCTATATTTGGATAGATAAGAACTCCAACTAGGCGTGAAACACTGTATACAACATGTACAATAAAGGATAAGATAACGAAATGTTGTTTTAAAAGAATTATTCATCAAGTTAGAGTTGCATAAATAAACAAAATATTTTCACGATATTTCAATAATTACGAAAAAACCTCTCGCAAGAGGTCTTAATTCAGATTTAATCCACCATTTTCTACATTTGAAAATGCCTGTACCAAGTCAGGAAAATGACAGTTCTTGTCCATTCGTTTTTTATGCGTTTTGTTATTTGATTTTGCCATGTGCTTATGGACTTTCCTAATTGATTTTCCTTTAAGTTCAGTATTTTTCTGATTTAACTTTTTACAACATTAATTTTACATGTCTGAATATATCTTCAAACAAAAAAAAACTAAAAACTAAAAAAACGTCTTATGAAAGGTATTTGACTACAACGGTGCTACTAAACGAGGAACATGATTAAATGTAGACTTATACAAAATACAAGAATATTGAGAAGTGTCCAGGCAAAATTTTGAATTAAAAAAAACGCTTATCATACGTCATAACATTTCATCATTGTATAATCATGAGAAATAACTATGTAACTTGTTTTTTCATAATTGAAGTTTTAAATTTAAGAGTTATGGATTTTCAGGTGGGGGAGAGGATTAATGATTTATAGGTTTGGGTTAGATTTTTTTTATTAAATCTTTTAACATGAAATCTTATCTGATACTTTTTTTTCAGAATCAAGAAATGTTTCAATATTGTGCAATAGATTTTAACACCCCAGGGATTCACTGCGTTTGGGGAAAAGATATAGAGTCAATCGTGAGTCGTCTTTTAATGTTTTTTTTTCATTTGGATTAACTATGACGCATCCACGTCAGGTACAATGGGGACGTTAAATACTCTTGATAGACCTGTTCTAATATTAAAATGTAATATTAGAAGACATGGTCTGATCGCTGATGGTAATTTTTTTATACAGAAACCAATTGACCATAAGAAACCAAATATAGATCACCGTACGACATTCGACTACGAGCAAAACCAAAACCGCACAGAAAGCTATAAAAGGCCAATTTTTTGATAAATTTTATACAATTTAAATGAGAAAACTAACGACTTGATTAATGTACATAATCCCTGTAATAAAATATAAATTTTGTTTTATTTTATCATATAGATGTGGTACATGTTTGTAAATAGTATTTGTTGGTATTAATATTATGTTCATAGAGAACCGTTCATTTAAAACCGTTCCGTTAACATGAGAGAAAGCTCATATCACCTTGAGCAGGTGCGCTCATAACCCACTATTGTGTGATAGATGAACTTTCTTTTGTAACATACCAATATAAAGTGATCATTTATCCCCGTAAAGTACCACAACAACCCATATGGAAATAGTGTCACAAGAATTGGCTCATTTGCAATTTAATTTCGTAGGCTATCTGCAAAATATAGATTTTAATTGCACGATTGCCTTTGCATCATATGTGTAAAAATAATTGCAATTGCATATTTATGTTTTCGATTCAAAATGACATACCAATAATCCAACATTTAAGTACACCGTTTCGCAGACAAAGAGAATACTGGATCAGAGAATTAGGTACTGCAACACCCTATGGATGTAATGATAAAATAGACACTGTAGGCAGGTAACTTGAGTAGTCCTATCTGTAGTTCAGAGAATATGATGGATTTATTCAATAGGTCTGCCGAGGAGCCATGGACATCGTCCCTATAATCCACCTGATATGCAAGATGTTTCTATAGATAGCCTTGTTGAACATATCAATAAACCTCTTGGAATTCATCACGTTTGCTCTAAACTGTACTCACGACTTAACTCTCTTTTGAAAGCGTGTGAAGGATGCCACACTACAGATAATCGATCTGCGAAGTATAAAATAGTGTTCATGGTGATGTTTATTGCTAACCATAGACTACTCAGACCTGTTTTTGAACATTCGGAGGAACTGCAAAAAGGTTCATTCTTCCATGTGAAGTTCACAAACAAGGGTATTGACGCTATAAATATAAGTAATATCCTTCACCATAAAAGAGTAAAAAGCAATATTCCTTCTTACTTTAAGGATCACTCTTAAAAGTAAACTCTAAAGTATCGTATTCATACACCAAACATGGTGTGAATGTCAATGTCGACTACCTTTCATCCAAGTCATACATTTACGTTTGTAGTATACGATGATTGAAGTGTTTCCTTCGGTATTATAAGGCTTGTCTGTGAACATTACTGTCGAAGTTTGACTTTTCATAATCAAATTCACAACTTTGGCGTTTGTACTAATCTTTAGATTGAAAAAGAAAAAAAAAACAACAGGTCATTGATCTGGAGGAATTGAATATGTCCTAAACAGATGATTCTTTCATTTTGTCTTGCTGTCTCCGAAAATAATGTGGAGTGTTTTTATTTAAGTTGATTTATCCTGATTGTCGTACCATCAAGTATAATTACAATGATTACATCACGTTGGTTTGCTTTTTACAGTTTTTGAGTTAGCATTTAGTTTAAAGTATGACAAAGACTTGCACAACGGAGATTGCACATTCAGATGTAGGTCTACACAATATAAGATCAAAAATGAAATAATGAAGTAAATCGTAAAATTTAATCGTATTTATACTGATTAAAAGTTACTGTTAAAAAACATGACACTTATTATGTTTCTTTAAGATCTAGACCCGAGTTTGAGACATGTTCTAATAAATTTTATATTTTCAGATTAACAATAGCAAGCAATATACTGGACAATTGATCAATCTAATTAATTACCACGACGACAATTTTTCAAGAAAACTATTCATTGGTTTCAAAACAAATTTATATTAAATCTATTAAAATTGAAAAAAAGTCCGGTTAACCGGTTAGCGTTTTTGGCATTCTGTATTCGGTCGTTCGAACGGTTAACCGATTAACCGGTTAGCGTTTTTGGTATTCGGTATTCGTTCGTTCGACAACACTACAAAAAAGTGTTGCAGAATCTAAATATTGATGACCTCAAAGCTAAACCTACTGATAGTGCCTGTTCACTTCCTGGAAACCTAAACATAGTCAATAACTACAAGTTGAGACAACTTTTGTCCAAGGGTTGGAAATACAGAGAGACACAGCCAATCAGTTGGAAGTAGAACTTCAACCTACTAATAGATTCTGTTGAGGATTATGCAAAAGACTGAGCAAAAAGGTTGAAGTTGGAACTCTTTCGGAGTGGGTAAAATCAGTGAGGTCATTGATTCAGATAAGAATAAGTAAGCTTAAAAAGTCAATGAGCACCAACGCTCCTTCCACCTTTAAAGACCATCAGGTCATATAGGAGTCGTCCATGACAAATATGTTGTCGTTCAAGCTTACAAAGTCTCAAACAAAATTGTTTTTGTTTGCAAGAAACACGACATTGACTGCCTGATTAAGGAACCCGGGATAAATAACACACTTGGAAATCCGACATATACACTAAGTACACTAACGAAGCAGGAGATCCGTAAAAAAACAAAAATTAGTTCTAATATCCTTTGGTGTTAATCAAAGGAAGATGACCATGATCTTTAATCCTTATATTGGATTCCTAAGCTTCACAAGAATCCTTATAAGGAAATGTATATTGTAGGTTTTTCCAAGTGTTCCACTAAACCCCTATCTAATTTTTTTTACTGCCATACTCACTACAGTTAAAGAAGGACTTAAGAAATATTCCGAAACGGCATATTAAAGAAGTGGTGTGAATCAGATGTGGATACTGAAAAAATCAAAAGAGTTATTGGTGAATATACAATCCCAATCATTAAAACATTGTACAAAATGTACCAACATTAAAACCTTTAATTTTTCAACTCTTTATGCCACTATTCCACATACTAAACTTAAAGCTCGACTAAGAGTAAGAGAACTCGTCACCTTATGTTTGTTAAACAAAAAGGTCACTAGACGTTTTAAATATTTAGTTTTGGGCAGGAATTCTGCTTATTTTGTGAAAAATCATACAGTCAGGCAAAAAATACACCGAAGAGGATATCACTGCCATGCTTCTTCGAAAACATAATCATATTTTTTAAATCAAGCATTGTTTCTTAATATTGTTATAGAATTATCAGTGTTGTTGCGTTAATGAAAAAAAAACCTAGTCAAAAACCAATCCGTACATATATTTTAGAAATATCAATGGTGTTGACAGTTGATTTCACAAAGATTAAGATGATAGTTACAAAGAAATACCACTAATACTTTCATCCGTTCAATTGTCAAAAGCAACAAGTAGACGACCTTGATAGAGTTTATCAGTAGCCTGTGGTAAATCAAACTGTTTATTAATATCAATTTACTGAAATACAAGATGTTGAGGTTCGATCTTCATTGTAAAATTGTTTTATGTACTCTGTCCGAACCTATGCGATAACATGTATTAGTCTGCCTAACAGCCAGAGGGGAATATTTCACCCGAAAAAAAATCTTAATTTCAGTGCTATAATGAGTTTAGATATTAAAACAATTACATTGACACACAAAAAACAAACACATACATCAAATGTGAAGTATTATTTAATTATAAAAGAGGGATGAAAGACATCAAAGTGACAGTAAACTCATATAAATCGAAAGTAAACTGACAATGCCATGGCCAAAAATGAAACAGACAAACAAACAAACAATAGTACACAAGACACAACAAAGAATACTAAAGAATAAACAACACGAACCCCACCAAAAACTAGAGGTAATCTCATGTGCTCCGAAAGGGTAAGCAGATCCTGCTCCACATGGGGCACCCGTCGTGTTGCTTATGTGATAAAAAATCCGGTAAATAGTCTAGTTCGTTAGGTCAAATTCATGAAAGAGAAGGGAATTGTAGTTACGACGTAAGGAACATATCCGATATTATTTGTGAAACGGTTATTCCATACTGGTTAACCAACTTCTGATGGTGTCCGTAAAATTAACGAAGGGATGATGTCAACTTCACCATTTTGAACTCTTGGTTTAACAGCTTCCTTGTAAGCAACAACACTCTATCAATAAAATCATGATAGGAAATGCAAGCACGGGAATATCGTATCAATTGGGAGATGTACACACCGTATGCAGGTGCTGTGCTATAAACCTACGAAACAAACAACCGAGATCATCGTATATTAACGGTAGTATTCAATATATTTATGTACATAGATATAGGAAGATGTGGTGTGAGTGCCAATGAGACAACTCTCCATCCAAATAACAATTTAAAAAGTAAACCATTATAGGTTAAAGTACGGCCTTCAACGCGGAGCCTAAGCTCACACCGAACAACAAGCTATAAAGGGCCCCAAAATTACTAGTGTAAAACCATACAAACGGGAAAACCAACGGTCTAATCTATATAAACAAAACGAGAAACGAGAAACACGTATATATTACATAAACAAACGACAACTACTGTACATCAGATTCCTGACTTAGGACAGGTGCAAACATAGATTTGATTTGATTTTTTATTCATTCGAAAAAAGGATGAAAATATCGGAGGGAGAATATGAATAGTAAATTGAAAATCAACTGATATTGTTTGGCCAAAAAAACTCAAAATGTTAAAAAAAAACCCACTCAAACTGAACTGAACTGAAAAGTCTCAAAAAGGAAATTTGGAGGAAGTTGTAATAACGAAACCTGGAATGTTGCTTTTTAAAGATAGAATGTTCATATTTTTAAAGCTTTAACCATCGCATTTGTCGAAGTTTAGATTTGATCCGAAAAAAAAACCCTACCTCATTATCAATTTCTAGATCTAAATTAATATATGAGGCTTATTTTTAACTATCTGCAGTTGACTATTTTATTTCAAGTTTGATTGAATAACATAGTCACCAAACTGTGAATTATTTTAGTGAGAGAACATCATACGTGAAGTTATTAAGGATATTGTTAGCTCTTTTCACTCTTTCTCAGAAGCTACTGTATGAAGACAGCTTCAAATACAAAGGTACATTTGGGGATTTCAGATTGTTTGTTAAAATAAATGTCATCAAAACGCACCGAATATGTTGTAAATCATGAATTCTATATTGTCAAGTTTCAGAGAAATTTATTGCATCAGATTAATTTTTAACAAATTATGATATCTTCCTTCCTAAATAAGGACGACAGTAATTTACCGATGTTCAGAAGTCGAAAATCGAATGAGCGAAAAACATCCGGATAACAAACTATAACCGATGGAAACTTATTTCTATAAAAGGATACAAACTATTTGAAAACAACAGCCATATGTCTGACTTGGTACTGGGTTAATCCTTGCTCGCCAAACCTCCCTCTTTCATGACCATGTTAATAATATTGCTTAAATGCCAACCAAAATTACAAGAAAACAGTTCAAATAAACACAAGAACACTCAGCACAGAGAAACGAATAAATGACCATTACAATATGTAATACTTTTGCAATAGGAAAAAAAACTTAACACTATATATTTTACAGATACTTTGTTAATGTAACCAAATCTCCTTCAAACCTCCTACAATAGGTCTGAAGTCCGAATACGATTGTTGATAACATTGATGTTTATTAAATAAAAAAAAGTTTTAGTGCAGCGCTTAGACGACTTAGTTACTAGTATATAACGGTGAGAATCATTTAACATAATGCAAATGTTAGTTATAGTGTTCAAACTATCTGTCATTTTCATTGAGGCTGAAAATCTTTGTATATCTCATATGTAGTACCAAATGTTCAAATAGATGAGATTCATTGATGGCTTATTTCCTTAAAACAAAAGCAGTTACGGGGGAAAAATTACGAAAAAAATAAATCAATAGAGACCACGTAATCAATAAAGTATTGCATAAAAACAGAAATAGCATACAAACTAATAAAAGTTTCACAAAATCCTTGACAAAAAGCAAATGCGAACTCTCAGTTGGGCAGGTTAGATGTCATAGCATTGTCGACTGTGACCTTTCCGCCATAATCAAATTAAACTATTTATAAGCGCAGAGTTATTTAATGATTTTAAATGACATGAAACAATACCCGGATGATTACACGATTCCAGTAACATTTATTAATTAGTAAATATTATTGACTTTGAAGTTAATGGCATTGTAAATAATAAACGAAGATGGTAGTTGTATATTTATATGTACGAAGGAAATGTCTAGTATTGTAGAATAAAGGATCATGGGAAAACTGTATTTGTTTACGTTTTGAAAATACCAAATTAATTGATTTGAAAATGAGTTTTAACATATTTTCATCGTGATATGTCTTTATAATGTACAAATATAGCATTACAGATCAAATAAATGTTATAAAAGCAACATAATATAGCATATCGATTATTGAAAGCGAGTTGAAAGCGTTCCATTTTAACTATATATGCGATGCATTATCACTATTAGTGCAGTCATTTCTGAAGTGGAATTTTCGAAGATGCGAGTAATTTTTATTGTAGAATTATGTGATAAATGCACTTGAAACAAATACAAATTTAAGTTGATGACTTTTGGATTTATGATAAATGTATTTTCAAATTGAAATACAAACTCCTCATCCATTCTTCATCGAATATATAGCTTTTCAAACTTCTTAACTTTAGATGTTTTTTTTCTGTGATTTATTATCACTTTCCTCCTCTATTGTTGAGCCCTCAACTGCTTCAATTTCCATATTTTGGTAAAAGATTGTTTTTGGTTAGAATAAATGTTCTTGACTCGATTGTTGCTTGCATGATTTTTTACTGTATAAGGTGAAACGACATGTGACATAAATTATCCACAGTCATTAAAACATTGAATGTAAGGTGTGTTGGCGAACTTTTTTGTTTGCATTGGTACGTGACGTAGAGCACCCTTTTGTTTATAAATTTAGACCCCACAAACTTGAAAAAGGGACCAAAAATATAAAAAATGCATGCATGAGATACATTTGTTATTGGATGTATATATGACTGTAACAATAGGATGATTAATACGTATCTTATTCTGGAGTCTCATTGGGGGATCTGATCCCGGATCCCGCTTACTGTTTTGTCAGATTCCCGTATCCCGCTAGACTTCATTTCCCATGTTCACGACACAATCATTTAACTTTCACGTGTCACGCTTTAAGTTACTAAAAAATCGGCAATCCCGCGTCACGCTTATACTCCAATGCGACCCACTATTCTACTATTTTCTGACTCATATTAAGCCCATTATAAATATATAAAAAAGTAGTGTGTTTTTTATCCCTTTTTGTCCCGTCTCGTTTTGGTTTGAGCCATAATAGATAGATATAAGATGTCATATGTGACAATGAGACAACTCTCCATCCGAGTCGCAATTTATAAAAGTACACCATTATACATCAAAATACGGTCTTCAACATTGAGTCTTGGCTCACACCGAACAGCAAGTTTTAAAGGGCCCCAGTGTAAAACCTTTTAAACGGGAAAACCAACGATTCAATCTATATCAAGATGTACGTAATTAGTGGTGAAGTGTCATGGAAATGGATAAAAAAACAAGGATAAAGATCCCTATTTGATTTATAAGAAATTAAATTGAATACATTTGAAATAAATGTTATTTCTATTGAATTTATTAAGAGTGTTTTAAAACCAAACGTTCCTTGGTAAGTTAAATTTTATCATATCCTTCTCTTTCTATATCAACTAGAACACACCCTTGATATCGCGGGTCCGTGAATGAATTAAAGTATATAATTATGCGCAAGCTTTATTTTAGTATTAGTATTGTCATCGGATAAAGTCATGCCGATTATAAGAGAGAGGGACCAAAGATACCAAAGGGACAGTCAAACTCGTAAATCTAAAACAAACTGACAACGCCATGGCTAAAAATAAAAAAGACAAACAGAAAAACAATAGTATACATGACACAAAATAAAAAACTAAAGAATAAACAACACGAACCCCACCAAAAACTAGGGGTGATCTCAGGTGCTCCGGAAGGGTAAGCGGATCCTGCTCCACATGCGGCACCCGTCGTGTTGCTTATGTGATTACAAATCCGGTAAAAAGTCTAATTCGGTAGGTCAAATTCATTAAAGGGAAGGGGGATTGTAGTTACGACGTGTGTATAAGATACACAGTTTTCTCTGCTTTCAAATCTTTCTGTTTGAAACCGTCGAACTGGAACTTATCAATTGTTTGTAATATTAACTATTTGGAAAAGAAAAGGTCCTGGAATGGAGTTTTTTAATCAACAGCATTGACATATATTAGTTATAAATACAGTTGAATTCTTTGATTCACTGTTTTATGTCATGCATGTCCACTAACAAATTGAAAACTGTACCTATACGCCTTATTTTTAGTCCAGATTTGTTATCTTAGAAAGTCTTACTGATTAAAATACTACAAAAGGTAACAATTTGACAATTTAGTAGTGTCAACCCTGTGATTATTACCCGTGTATATAGCATATTAATCCTGAAAAAACCGTTTGGTAGTGCTCCTGTCAGATGCGGAAAGTACAGATAAGGTAATAGGAAACAGGTGAATATACCATTGGTATCGGTATCGGACTCGACCCGGAACTTTATTGGCAATATTAATTACATGGAAAACAAAAGGGCCTGGAGTGTTGTAATTTTTAATCTACACCTTTGTACTATTTTAGTTAAATATAAAGTTGAATTCTCTGATTCGTCGTTTTTACGTGATGACGGCTGACAAATTGGACCTCGTAATTTTAGTATTATAGATTGTTTGAGCAAGTCGGCTAAATTAAGGCTTTACAGTCAATTTCCTAATGCATGTAAAGCAAAACTTTGGTTGACTTGCTTGCTTTGTTTGTATAATTGTTTATACAAACTTTGTAAATACGATTGACATCTGTAAGAAATATATATGTATAGGCATAGTATTACCTGTATTTATATAATTATAATATTTGAATTAAATTGGGTGTGATCATAATGATTGTACAGTTAAAAAAAAACCCAAAGCAAACAAGCTAACTAAAGATTTGCTCTACATGCTTAAAAACTAAGCTGTAATAGATAAAAAAAAAACCAACCAAATACATCATATATACACATGAAAAAAGTATTGCAACACCTTGATTTTTTAAATTTTGAAAAATCAGCCTCTTTTTTGGGGTGAAATGTAATAAAATATTTATTTAATATTATCGAAACATAGTTTATGATAACATTGGCATTGAAACGAAAGAAAAATGTTTGAAAAAAAAAAAGATTTTTATAACCACAATTTTAATAACAAAATGAAGTGTTTTTTGTACAAAAAAAATGCAATTTACTACTTTTACTGTAGTCGAACTTTACAATGTCACACCTTTCAAAATTAATCTCCAGATGACTGTTCACATCATGGTTGATGGCTATACCCCAAATAGTTAGTACTTTGTGCGCAGTCTCCATTCAAACGGATAACTGCATCTAAACGTCTTCTGATTCCTACCATAAATCGACTAATTTGTTGCTTAGGTAGCAGCAACTATTTCTGATGAAGGACATTGTTTATTTCATGAAGTGTTCTAACTGGGGTGTATTTTCGCGCACTTTCCGCCCAATTGTGTCCAATATATACTCGATATGGTTCAAATCCGGGCGATAATCGGGCCAAGGAAGATGAACCGAATTACATTGGAACAATGGATCTTCCTCCACGATGCTAATTTCCAACTTTGGCGAGCTCTGCACTATACTGGATACGGAAAACTGTGTGCCTGTTCGTAAGCAAAGGTATCCGAAATGGTCTTATCACATGATAACCAATAGCGATGAGTGTATCTCGAACAGTTCTTGTTAAAAGGCTCATGTATGCCCATCACTCTCTTTTTAGGATTGTATTGTATGCAATGGGTTTCCTTCTGACCAACCTTCATTATGCTTAATTTTCCCTAGCAAATGGTATAAAAGGTCTTCTTTATCTAGAAAGGTCTTTAACATCGTTTATTGCCTGATTTTTATTCTCAAAACGACTTATAGTGGAATGGTGATGACCAACAATACGTGCAGTTGTTACAGCGACATCCTTGTTTCTATCATGCTGATAATCTGCCATCTTGCTGCAGTTAAGAGTTGTCGAGGACCCATTACAAGGTGTCAATCACATAACTTTAAAAACTTGGTTATTTTAAGTGTTGAAAACAATGAGGATAAAAACATCTGTTTTGCTGTTTACGGGTACAGTAGCTGCATGTGCAGATAAAAACTTATCGAGCCGATATTTATTGATTAAACTCAGGTGATATTTGAATAATGTTTAACTAGTTCTGTTTTACCAAATTCTATCACAAAAAAATAATCAGTGTTTTTTTAATATCAATTTCAATTTGGTGTTGCAATACTTTTTTCCATGTGTATATAAAGTAAATGCACCGCATATACAATACAAATGAATCGCTCTTCAGTGAAAATGAAAGAATAGTATCATTATTCGACAGTAAACATGACTAACATAAAGAAAGCGTCATAGTGGAATTTAGTTCAATATGAAGAAACTGAATGACAAAACCTATTCTACGTTATACAACTTTAATAATTGTGTTGAAATGAATATTGTTTCTGCAACAACATCTTACCTGTTAGTTATAAAGCACCTGTACGATCTGTTCGTGAAATGTCCTATATATTTCACAGCCGGGTGGCTTTAAGCGCGTTAAAACCCCTTTCGCATCTTTTACTTTGTTTAATTAGTATTATGTATTTCTTAACATATACATTTCAACTAGTTTTCTTCATTTTCTTAAAAAAATCTAAAAAAAACTGTGTTTATTTATCATTCTACATCATAAATTTCTGGCATATACAGTGAAAATAATATTTTAGGATCCGCACTTAACATACACTGACCAGTGTCTGAGTAGAAAGTTGACGAACCAGGATTACATGTATGTCAAAGACCTTCACAAGGAAGTAATCAAAACCTTGTTGATAAATATTTCGTATTAACTTCATAAATAATACATGATGTTCTTGAAGTATAGATTCTAGGTACTTTAATACGTTGTTCATAATCTTAATTACGTGTAATAAGCCTAGCCAAGATCAGATTGGGTCTATGTTATAGGCTTCTATAGACAAGATGATGATCACAATTTAAGTATAACATCTTAACAGAATATAGGGCTTTACAATGAATATCAAATATCATGCATATGTGCGACCGTTTTGATAAAAAAAATACTAGAATAAAGGCGAAAAATGGGCAATAATTAGGTCTTTCCACTTTTCTGTGGAAAGACCTATTGTTTTTCTTCTGATTATTTTTTTTTTTCTTCCGCCTAATTTTGTTCTTGTGATAAACATTTTTTTCGCAATATGTCGCTTAGATATTTGGTATATGATATCGAACAGTTTATGCGCTTTTGAAATTTACTCTGCGTAAACGAATACTTTTCTTTGTAGGAGTTATCTCCCCAAACACTGTTTTCCTTGTGAGCGCAACTCCTTCGCAACCGTAAAATATTATGACAAATTTATTTTACAAAATTGCTCGTTATATCCTTCGCATGATTTGTCCTATTTTGACCGAAGCGATATGAACGCTCCATATGAGAGTTATTTCCCCTTATGCATTTGATATAAGTGATATGCATTTCTATCTTGTAAACCATAAGTGCTAGAGACCTAGGATCTTTTGATTTGAAGTCCTTGGTCCCAAAAAATGAAAATTAGGTCAAGGTCAAAGGTCAAGGTCATATTCTAATTTTATAAATTTGGCTTATTATCTCTTATTTCCAGAAACTGTATAAGATAACGACAAATTATTTTACCTAAATTGTTTGTTGCAACATGTCATTACACGTAAATTTTGATTGCAAGGGTACATTGAACGTAAAAGGGAGTTTTCTCCCCTCTTGTATTAAAACATACGCGTATGGTGATATAACTCATTAACCAACTATAAATAAGACCTATAGTCTTTTGATTTGAGTTCCTTGGTTTGTGACCTTGAAATTTAGGTCAAGGACATAGGTTAATAGGACGTTCTAGATTTTGACCTTGGCTTTAAATTCATATAAATACATAATAAAGCCATAGGAACTAACATTATTAACTAATTTTTCCTTATATCAATATCAAAATAGATCTTTACTAGTGGAAAGACCTTCAATTGTTCTCTGAACAATTGGTTGTTAATTGTTTTTCTTCTGATTATTTTTTTTTTTTTCTTCCGCCTAATTTTGTTCTTGTGATAAACATTTGTTTCGCAATATGTCACTTAGATATTTGGTATATGATATCGAACAGTTTATGCGCTTTTGAAATTTACCCTGCATAAACGAATACTTGTCTTTGTAGGAGTTATCTCCCCAAACACTGTTTTCCTTGTGAGCGCAACTACTTTGCAACCGTAAAATATTATGACAAATTTATTTTACAAAATTGCTCGTTATATCCTTCGCATGATTTGTCCTATTTTGACCGAAGTGATATGAACGCTCCATATGAGAGTTACTTCCCCCTATGCATTTGATATAAGTGATATGCATTTCTATCTTGTAAACCATAAGTGCTAGAGACCAAGGACCTTTTGATTTGAGGTCCTTGGTCCAAAAAAATAAAAATTAGGTCAAGGTCAAAGTCATATTCTCATTTTTGAATTTGGCTTATTTCCACTAATTTCCAGAAACCGTATAAGATATCGACAAATTATTTTTTCTAAATTGTTAGTTGCGACATGTCGTAACATGTAAATTTTGATTGCAAGGGTATGTTGAACGTAAAAGTGAGTTTTCTCCCCTCTTGTATTTAAAAATACGCCTATGGTGATATAACTGATTAACCAAATATAATTAAGACCTATGGTCTTTTGATTTGAGGTCCTTGGTTTATGACCTTGAAATTGATCCCAAGGTCATAGATTAATTTGACGTTCTAGTTTTTGACCTTTGCTTTCAGCTCATATGTATACATGATATAGCCATGAGACTTTTGGCGAAAGGTATCAAACCATTTAACCTTAAAACAAAAACCGGAAGTGACCTTGTGTAAACCGGAAGTAGCTATTTTTTGTACTTTATTAATAAAAAAGTATATAGAACCAGAACTTTTTGGAATCAGTGTCAATTAAATATTCAGATATTATCGGAAGTAACATTTTTCAAACTGGAAGTAACAAACCCTTATTTAAAAAATGTTGTATAGAAACCATATATTTCTGGAATCAGCGTACAATAATCTATCAGTTGACGATTGAAATGACATTTTAAACTTAATTTTACAACTTTCATATTAAAATACATTGTTTTCAGTGGAAAGACCTTCAATTGTTCTCTGAACAATTGGTTTTTATTTATTTTTTCTTTACCTTCCGCCTAATTTTGTTCTTGCGATAAACATTTGTTTCGCAATATGTCGCTTAGATATTTTGTATATGATATCGAACAGTTTATGAGCTTTCGAAATTTACCCTGCATAAACGAATACTTTTCTTTGTAGGAGTTATCCCTAAACACTGTTTTCCTTGTGAGCGCAACTCCTTCGCAACCGTAAAAGATTATGACAAATTTATTTTACAAAATTGTTCGTTATATCCTTCGCATGATTTACCAATTTTGACCGAAGCGATATGACCGCTCCATATGAGAGTTATTTTCCCTTATGCATCTGATATAAGTGATATGAATTTCTATCTTATAAATCATAAGTGATAGAGACCTAGGATCTTTTGATTTGAGGTCCTTTGTCCCAAAAAATGAAAATTAGGTCAAGGGCAAGGTCATATTCTAATATTTGAATTTGGCTTATTTTCACTTATATCCAAAGACTGTATAAGATATCAACAAATTATTTTTAATAAATTGTTAGTTGCGACATGTCGTAAGATGTAAATATTGATTGCAAGCATACGTTGAATGTAAAAGGGAGTTTTCTCCCCTCTTGTATTTAAAAATACACGTTTGGTGATATAACTCATTAAGTATATATAATTAAGACATATGGTCTTTTGATTTGAGGTCCTTGGTTTATGACCTTGAAATTGATCTCAAGGTCATAGCTTAATTTGACGTTCTAGATTTTGACCTTTGCTTTTATTCTATATGTATACATGATAATGCTATGAAACTTTTAGAAAAAGGTATCAAACCATTTAACCTTGAAAAAACAACCGGAAGTGACCTTTTGTAAAACGGAAGTAGCTATTTTTTGTACTTTATTTATATAAAGTATATAGAACCAGATATATCTGGAATCAGTGTCAAATAAATATTCAAATATAATAATCGTAAGTAACATTTTTCAAACCGGAAGTAACAAATTATCTCCCTTATTTAAAAAAAAATGTACGGAAACAATATATTTTTGGAATCAGCTTAACCTTACTAGGAGCTATCATTTGACGATTGAAATGACATTTTAAACTTAGTTTCACAACTTTCATATCAAAATACATTGTGTTGATGGAAAGACCTTCAATTGTTCTCTGAACAATTGGTTTTTAATTTACGTTATGTTGTTTCATTTAAAATTATACTGTTATAATTAATTGATAGTTTAAAAGTGAACCTAATTTGAACTTCATAATGGGTTGACTGTTATAGAGCTCTTCATCTTTTATATAAGCTTTGGATTTCAAATATTTTGGCCACGAGCATCACTGAAGAGACATGTTTTGTCGAAATGCGCACCTGGTGCAACAAAATTGGTACCGTTGATTTTATTACTACCACTGGATCGATGCCTCTGCTGGTGGACTATTAGTCCCCGAGGGTATCACCAGCCCAGTAGCCAGTACTTCGGTACTGGCATGAAAATACGGGTTTTTTGTGTTATTTAAATTTGCTGTTACAAAATATTATAAATTATTATAAATTAAGGAATGTATCTCCCTCATGCAAAGCTCTGATTCCTTTCACGAATTTGAATATACTTTTTGGACCTTTAGGATTATAGCTATTCATCTTTTATATAAGCTTTGGATTTCAAATATTTTGGCCACGAGCATCACTGAAGAGACATGTTTTGTCGAAATGCGCATCTGGTGCAACAAAATTGGTACCGTTGATTTTATTATAGACAATTTATTCATCTTTCTTTTGCATCTTGTTCAATGAAATGAAAAATTTTCAGTGGTCACAAAGTTACGATAAAAAGTGTAATACTATGTGTCTGTTATGCAATTTTGTGTTTTTATTTTAACCTTGTACAGTGTAGTGATAAAAACAAAATTAAATTTAAACTATTATGTGTTTTGTTTTCTCTTTTTGTATATACATTATGCTAAAAAACTATCTCATATATCAATGTTGCATTTCCCTACGCTGGAAATATGCATATGCCATCAAAGTTGGATATACAGATAAAGTGAAAAAATGTCTAGTCCGTAGACATGCATTCCATAGTAAACTGGAAGACTAAGTGTAATAACATTATGTTGCACTGCTAAGTTCCTGGCCTTTTGTAGATATGAAAACACTATAAACAATAGAGGAAGAATTTGAAAAAAATGTCAGAATGACTTGTCCGTAGACATGACTTTATATAAATACTGCTTGGCTTAATTGATCTAAATTGTTCCTATGTGTTGTTTAAACGTAGAAATATATTATTTTTAATTAATTTATGGTAGTTTATACCGCAGTCCCACAAGGCCACGATCGCACTACGAAAAAAAAATGCAAATTTAGATGCTGCGATCGTGGAGATCGCAGTAAGGTCGTTCCAAGGTTGTGGTGAGGTCTTCAAGATCGTAGGGGTCTCATTGGGGGGTTCCCATCCCAAATCCCGCTTATTGTTTTGTCAGATTCCCGTATCCCGCTTAGACTATATACGTAAGCAATTCTCATTTTTTTGTCATTTTCCAGGTCCCGCTAGACCTCATTTCCCGGCTTCACGACACAAAAATTTGACTTTCACGTGTCATGCTTATAAAAAATCGACAGAGAGGCTGCGCTACGATCTCACAGCGACATTATTACGACCTCACTACGACCCAACTACGCTTCCACTACGACTATACCACGCTCTTGCCGTCCTCATCGCGCTCTTCTTACGACCTGCTTTACTTTTATAAATTGTTACTTTGATGGAGAGTTCTCACATTGGCACTCGTACCCCATCTTCCTATATCTATTGACACATCTGTGTCATCTCTGCTATTGTTCACCAAAATATCGTCATTTGATCTTTATGGACCAGCAATAGGTTGTAATTTAAGTTGGATTGGTCGGTCCGAAATATCTATTTGATCAGGATTCGTTACTATTATAGCAACCCTTACAACCACACCCACGTGTTCTAGTAGATTTTGGTGCCATAACTGTATTGTTTCCAAGAAATCTACGTATTTATCAGAAATAGAAGGAATGAAACTGAATTGATATGGAACAAAATGTTGACGGTATTGCTGAGAACGTAGTAAGATCGCAGTATGAACGTAGTATAATCGTGGTAAGAATAGTTATCAAAGGTACCAGGATTATAATTTAGAACGCCAGACGCGCATTTCGTCTACATAAGACTCATCAGTGACGCTCATATCAAAATAATTATTGTAACGTTCCGGGGTTTTCTTGTCAGGATATACACCCGTAGCTACTTTTGTGGGCCTCTGGTGAAGGAAGTAATACTAAAGATCATAATGGAAGTTCATAAATTGTATTATTTCTATATAAACAATACATCAAATACAGCGGTTCAAGAAACAAGATACATTAATAATTATATACAATACAATAAGTGATACGGCAAGGTGCATTACTTGCACCAAGTTTAAGATAACAATTGCTTGCAGTGGCGGATCCAGGAATTTTCATAAGTGGGGCCCACTTACTGACCTAAGAGGGGGCCCGCTCCAGTCATGCTTCAATGATTCCCTATATAAGCAACCAATTTTTTTCCCAAAAAGGGGGGGGGGGGGCCGGGCGGCCCCCCCCCCCTAAATCTGCCTCTGGCTCGGTGCAAAAAGATTTACTTGGAGCACGGCATTTAAATACTCAGCGTACTCGGTGCAGCAAATCTACTTGGTGCACTGCATACTCGGTGCATTAATAAATATATATGATCACCAAGTACTCCTTCTTGGTGCACTGCCTTACTTGGTGCAGGAAAATCTACTTGGTGCACTGCATTTATGAGACTGCTGACTGCATGGAGGTTTTGGAGAGGA
The DNA here is from genome assembly GCF_036588685.1 of Mytilus trossulus. NCBI lineage: Eukaryota > Metazoa > Mollusca > Bivalvia > Mytilida > Mytilidae > Mytilus > Mytilus trossulus. Next base: position 9,299,570 of record NC_086373.1, on the reverse strand, counting down.
GCTCAACGTAGCAACATGCGTACCTTATTTTATACCATGTGTGACGTAATACTCAAGTTCTTCGTAATCTTCCTACTGATCAAATAAAAAATGGATGTCTTTCGCCTCATTTTTTTCGTAAAATCCAATCAAAAAGTTCGTGCGATAAAAAGTTGGAAAAAAACAGTACAATAATTGCCGGACCAATGTATCGTATGGACATGCAAATACGGACTGTCATACAGAAAACAGCCTATATTACATACATTACATAACCTTGATGTTCATATAAACCCAATACAAAGGCTATTTTAATACTCAGCTATCCAAAAATGAATTTTATTGCACACTAGCTCTCATATTTAAAAAAACCAAAATGCGAAACTACACACCTAACTGTGGAGTGCTACCAAAATACAAATCAGAAAACAACAACGGACATCTGCGTGTATCAAGTGTGGAACGGAGAACACGGTAAAAACTACATTAGCTTTCAAATCACCGGGGCGTAACATTATGTCGTGCTATAATCGCAGTAGAAGCGTAGTAAGATCGTGTTGCAATCGGATAACTCGTGGTATGATCGTAATGAGCGTAGACAGATCTTCATAAGCGTAGTGAGAGCGTGGTATAATCGTAGCGGGATCGTTGTAGAAGCGTAATGAGGACGTAGTAGCATCGTGAAAGCAACGATGTTCACATGTTCATGCCGCTCATACTGCGACCTCAACACGATCTGAATGTATTTTAGATCGCGGTGAGCGTGGTACGATCGTGGTCTAGCTTTAACTGTTCTATTTTTTTGTAAAATTACTTTACAGGAGGGGATTTTCAAAAAGAGCAAATTGTCGGTCAAGAAAGGATATCATACTTTGCTTCAATGTTCAAATTCCACTTGCTGCATAACTTAAAAGGTTAACTTAATCAAATGGAGAAATAGTATGTCTATTTCTTTGACTTTATGTTTTGCATTTAAGGATAACCAGCAGGTGATGAAGTGTCTACAGACAAGACACTTGCACAAAACAAGTATTAAATTCAATCGTTTGTTCATTTTTTTTTACATTAATAAGGCTGTTAGTTTTCTCGTTTGAATTGTTTTACATTGTCTTATCTGGACCTTTTATTGCTGACTATGCGATATGGCTTTGATCATTGTTGAAGGCCGTACGGTGACCTATAGTTGTGTCATTTCGGTCTTTTGTGGATATTTGTCTCAGGGCAATCATACCACATCTTCTTTTATACATTTGGAACTTAAATCTTATTTATAGGTGGTGCAAATTCATAGTACAAATTAAGACTTAAGTATTTTCAGCATTAATATAACACAATTATTTCAGTTTTAAACAGATTTCATTCTATAGTTTTTATTTCAAATTAAACTAACTTTTTTTTAAAGTGATGGATTTAAGAGAGAGGAAAGCGTGACATGAAGAAGAGAAAGAAGTGACACCAAAGAAAGTAAGACAGAGAAAGTGCAGAGATAAAATTAAAACAAACAATGCATCAAAGTGTGAGGAAATGAATAAAGAAAGATAGAGAAAGAAAACAAGCTGAAAGAGAGATAGACAGAGAAAAAAGAGTTAATAATAGTAGAAAGCTTTCAAAAGACAAAATGGAAAATCCAAAAAAGAGAGTACGGAAAAAAACAAAAAGCTGTAACTAGGAATATTGTACAGGATCCTCCTTTGGATGCAAACAAAAGATGGATAAAAAGTACAAACATCACAAATAAAGAATACTTGAGCATGAGAGAAAAAAACAGCAGTGTTAATGACACAGAATTGGAGACTGAAAGTCAAACTGACTGGAACAGAGTTTGACAATAGCCCAAAAAACAAAAGGACATCTGATGATGATACCATAAGTTCTCCAGGGGTTCAAGACCATCAGAATGGAGGTCTGCCAAAAAAGCACAAGCGGCATTGCCTGAAACCCCGCGTAGAAGATCAAGAATGTTATCAAAACTTATATACTCTCCGAGAACAAGAAGAGAACTGGAAAAAAAAAAGGATTAGTACATAGTAGGTATGTAGTGCGACAACTGCAAGTGGGCAAAGCTGCTTTGACGACAATCAGCAATAGAATTAAAGACGTGATAAAGAGAGGGACTATACAGAAAGAAACACATTCTGCGAGCAGACACTTGTATAGTTCTGTGCTAACACCAGTGGGAAAATACCACAATTTGGGAGTGCCAATTCCAACTTTCTGAGACTAAGACGATTATATCAAAAATCTCCTGTTCAAGAATCGGAAGGGTGGAAATCCATGTCAAGAAAACCAAGAAAAGACAAAGTTTGCTTGCTCCCTGTCACCACATATCAGTAGAGAAGTGCCAAACAAGAAGGATGTGATGAAAACAGATAAATAAAGAATTAACAGACACCTCATGACAATCACACTCACAGAAGCGTTTGAAATATTCAAAAAAGACAATCCTGAAATAAAAGTTGGTTTCAGTTCGTTTAAAAAACTGAAGCCAGTGCAAATTAAATACATTTCTGAAACTTAGCACAAATCATGTCTCTGTCAAATCTGTTGTAATTTGTCTCTGAAGATTGAACCAGTTCGAAAGTATGCAACTTCTACATCAGAAGAAGAATTGAAACATAATGTATCAAAGTGAAACAAGACAATTGTATCAAAGATAACACTGTGTAATTATGAACAAAAAGATTTCCCACTTCAGAGATGTTTAGAAAGAAATTGTTACCTCATGTCTATCCCACAAAACCTTATTCGCAGAATTTATTGAGGAGTTTGAAAAAAGATTCACTAAATATCCCAGTCATATCTTCCGAGCTCAATGGCAACACAAACAAATGCAAACCGCTATTGAGAAATTAGAGAAAGATAAGCTGATTACCTTAGCTGTATTTTGCAAAATTTTTTAGGAATTTTGGTCCTCAATGCTCTTCAAATTCTTAATTTATTTGGCCTTTTTTTAAAACTTTTTTGTATTCGCGCGTCACTGATGAGTCTTTTGTAGACGAAACGCGCGTCTGGCGTATAATATACTAAATTTAGTCCTGGTATCTATGATGAGTTTATTTGTAATGCTGATTGACTAAAGTGAGAATTATAGATGTAGGTTTCAAAATGAGTCCCAAAATGTGGCAAAACTGTCATCGCTAATGCTGAAAACTTGTTTAAGTACTGTACTGAAAAGTTAGAACATGGTAGACAATTGGTTTAAGATAACATTTCCAAAAAACACATAATTTATGTTGCTAAAAACAAAATCAACAGAAATCCAACTGATGTTCAAATTCTTGTAGGGACACAAAGTCTGCACAGTATCAAGAACAGTAGTGTTCAATATAAACTTTATACCAGAAACCTTTTATGTTTTTTTCCAAACTGCAATTCTGGAACAACTGAGAGTTGTGTAAGCTCACAGTATGTTGAGAAGTGGAATGAGAAGATTTTAAAAATTGGAAAGTCTGGAAAAAGTAAAGACAAGTCAGCTGCGGCAGAACCAGGTATATATGCAAACAGTTATTAACACAAACTAATACAATAACTAACACACTCCGGGAAAAAAATTAGAATTCTGATATAAATATACGTGAAAAAAATTAAGATCTGAACTGTATTGGTTAATTGAATAAAAATAGTAAAACAAACATTTTAATTTCAATAGCTGTTAAAGAAAAAAGTTCATTTTGTACTTCATCAAATGTGTTTGCCACAGTTATTGGTTGATTATTTTAATCCTGTTAAAGTTCATTTTGAAACTTTAGCAACTTTCCATAGCTCCATTCAACATTTGGAAACTGAAGATTGTGCATGCTTACTACAAATGTACTAGATTTCTCATTAACTAAAACCATTAAACGCATGTTATGTAACCTTAACTTGTCTAGCTATCCCATCTACATCTGGCTTGAATAAAATTTCATCTGAAGATGCTGCTAATGCAAGTTTAGATGTACTGCTTGTCCTTCCTGATGCTTTTAGTTGTAGGTTAGTTAGTTGCATGCTTCATACTGTTATATACTAAGAAAGTTATATACTTATTAATGAAAAAAAAAAAAAAATATTGATCTTTTTGGTGTTTAAACTACAGTGCAAACTAAAATTTTTACAATACATAAGTGAATAACATGATATTTTTAAGGCACTGTTATACTATTGATATTTTACGAATAATACATTGTAAAAATTTGTCAAGTTTATGCTGCGACTTAATTAAATAACTTCCAAACCCCCCACCCCCCCACCCATGTGTCAAGAAATGACTCGTGTTTGTCTTTAGAAAGATATAAATATCTGCAGCCTCCTTTTGAAAAATTTAAGAAACCCTTGCACAGATATTAAAAGTCTGTCTAATTGTGTGTTCTTAGCACAGTTGATGTAATACTTTGCCTGTAGAATACAAAATTTATTTAAACTAAGTTATCAGAATTCAATACACCAAAAATTACACTGTCTTTATTCAAAAATATTTTTACTCAAAAAGCTATAAATACCACCAATTAGAAAATGCTCTCCAAAATTGATTTATTTCTGTACATTCAAAATATTTATGCTCTATGTTTTCTATTTCTTTACAACTGTCACATTCATTAATCAAGGAAAGTTTATATTTTTCGAGAAGATAATTAGGTGTTACATTTTATATTGGAAAGCTTGTAGTTTGCATTCTATCGTAAATTTAAAAGCTAGTGAATAAATATTTTTCAAATATTCGTCACTAACTTCTATATTAAAACTTTCTTCCCACCTTTTTTTTGTGAAATAGGAAAAACACCTCCCCGATCGATAAAAAGTGAATATACATCTTTAGCGAATAATTTACTGATAGACATTTTTTTATGATAAAATTATTAGAAACAGGATGGCCTGTTCATGTGTACTTTTAATTTAGCTGATCTGTACAAATAACATCTACATGCCTTATATATCATGTATTGTAGAACGCCGCTAGATAAAAACTGACGTGGAAAGGTAACACATGCCCACCTTGTGAAGCCCAGGTGGTCGTGTGGTCTAGCGGGACGGCTGCAGTGCAGGCGATTCGGTGTCACGATATCACAGTAGCATGGGTTCGAATCCCGGCGAGGGAAGAACCAAAAATTTGCGAAAGCAAATTTGCAGATCTAACATTGTTGGGTTGATGTTTAGACGAGTTGTATATATATATTTCTCTAACTCTATGGAAATTTATCCCTTTCCGAACCCATTGTATAAACAAATTTAATCAACGTGTGGTTGCTGGTGATCTCAAAAGATCATTGGATGATTTTGAGGGTCATGACCTTTTTAGCTAACAGAATGAATGAAAATACGATAACAGGTGTTAATGAAATTGACAACTTCGTTCAATGTGAAAGGCACTCGAAGGGGATTTTCGGTTAACAAAAAAAGAAAATGTCTTTTTAATCATTAGAGAAACATATTCTTACATAGTTACTCGTGGATTATCGGATTTATCCAATCTCGATAGTTAAATTATAAATTTTAAAGTACTCGCCGAGGCGGCTCGGACTTTAAAATTGATAATTTAACTATCTCGATTGGATAAATCCGATAATCCACTGGTATCAATATAAGAATCTATATATATATAAGTACGTCTGAGTCAGTATATGTATATATATACAACTCGTCTAAACATCAACCCAACAATGTTAGATATATATATATATGCATGCATGTATAAATAATCACTAAACTCAAATGCAAATATATGTATATTGTATAAACTTAGAAATAATGTATAATCTCTAACAGCTCATATATTCATTGCTTCATTTTTTTTTTAGTACTGAAGAACAGACAATGATATATGAAAATATATTCGTGTCAAGTTGTATGGCAAGGGCAAACGCAAGGACAATATTAAAGAGTATGTGGCCTGTTTATCATGTACACATCTTTGTTTATTCAATTACAATTCTGAACAATTTTCTTACTTTATAACTTAATATATTTATAGATGAATTTGTGTTCATAACAAATGTCAATACTCTTTGTTCCGACATGTATATGTTAACTTGATCAGAATTAAAACAAAAAAATGGAATTATAAAAAAGAAGATGTGGTATGATTGCCATTGAGACAACTATCCACAAAAGACCAAAATGACACAAACATCATTAACAACTATAGGTCACCGTACGGCCTTCAACAATGAGCAAAGCCCATACCGCATGACAGCTATAAAATGCGCCGATAAGACAATGTAAAACAATTCAAACTAACGGCCTTATTTATGTAAAAAAAATGACCGAAAAACTAATATATAACACATAAACAAACGACAACCACTAAATTACAGTCTCCTGACTTGGGACAGGCACATACATCAATAATGTGGCGGGGTTAAACATGTTAGCGGGATCCCAGCCCTCCCCTAACCTGGGACAGTGGTATAAAAGTACAACATAAGAAACGAACTATAAAAATCAGTTGAAAAAGGCTTAAGGATGTACTTAGGTGAGGTTTTGGAATTTGTGTCAAATGTTCAATTTTTTTTCCATACAATATAATATTTTGCCCCATAACACCCATTTTTTTTCTTCATATAAGACTTAATAGGTAATGAAAGGTCATTTACCAAAATTTTAGAAAATTCTTAATTTTCTTTCTTTTGTTTTGAGACATTATAATACCAATGCAAATATAAGGTAAAAGTCCGATCTCAAATATGTCGAAAAGGAGGTCCATGACCTATCAATATTTTTAGCTTATTTTTATCCTTAATTGATGCTCTACCAGATCACAGTATCAATTTTAACTTCTTAATTTATTAATTTTCACCTAACCTCACCTAAGTACTTCCTTAACTCATCAGATAGACAACAAATAAAAGTGGACGTGGCCGGGTACTTATACATCCCGACACAAAAAGACACAGTGAACAGATCTGAGAGTACTCGCAGTTATCTGACAGCTAGTTCAAAGCCACTAACAACTAATAAAAAAATTAGGCCTCTAAGACTAAACTTACATGTTAAAGGTTAAAAAGAGTAATGTGTGCATGTTTTTGCAAACATAAATAATGATAAACAAAAACTGTAACCAGCAATATTCATAACATTGAATGGTATTCTTATTTCCTTCAAGATATTTAAAAAAATTACGGACTGCTTGCTCAACTGCATTTGTTTTGTCCGTAGATATTATCACAATGTATTTGTTTCCAATTTCTTCAAGTTCAGCCTCATTTGATAGATACTAGGTATGGTATTTTTACAAGAGAACACATTCAACTATTTCAAAATTATAAATAGTTTGATTGTTAAACTGTCAGATTTATGCATTTCGGGTAAAAACATGTGTCCTCATTCTTGCTTGATCAATAACATTTTGAGATATGTAAAGAATTATGGATACATTTTTATATTTTCCAAAAATTAAAAAAAACCGAGAGCTTAAGGTGGTACCAAATACTTTCACTAAAATTAATTTGGCTCGTTTAATTTTCATAAAATACCAAAGTATTAACTTTGACCCACTAACAAAAATATTAAAATATATTTTTTTTTTGAACCAACCGTTTTGTCAGAAAAATTACACTGGTTTTATAGCAATTTGACAAACACCGATTTTGATCACTGAGAAGCCTAATATTCCTTTTACAACACAACGAAATTAAAACGTTAAGCTGACTTTACAGAGTTATCTCCCTGTAGTGTTAGTACCACCATACAATTTAATGGGTAACTTTTAATCCTTACTTTAAGTTATGTTTATATAATTGCCTCTCGTGTTAGCCTTATGACGGCTATTTTTCATAATTTAAACCATTTCTGCACCACATTTTTAAACGAGTTTTATCCCAATATGCTTTTTTGTCAGACATCATGTGAAACACAAAATGTACATGTGATTGTGGCTAGGCCGATAGCGTTCTTTTACATTTTCTTGAAAAATACTAAACTTTTTTGTTTATTCATTATTTGGTAATAGCTCTTTTGCGTGACTCGGTACTTATGCATCCCGCCAATGTGTTGTGCCATGGACATTATTTGTAATCCTGTCATGAGATATGTCCACATGCCATTTGGTTTTACTTTGTTGACGTCTTTGTTTATAATAATGATTATGATTAATACATACCCAATGTTAACTGCTGAACACACATTTTTGACATTTTTACCTATATGTCTTTTTTTTTTTTTAAAGTCAATATAATGGTATCTTATATCGGATATGTTTGTTTGTCTTACACTTCCTTTTCACGACTGTGACCTACCGAGTCTACAGTGTTTGTAATTACACGAAAACAACGACATATACCACATGTGGAGCAGGATCTGCATACTCTTCCGGAGTACCTGAGATCATGTTGCGTAATCTTTAGATTTCTATGTTTTGTCTTGTGTACTGTTATGTGTCTGTCTCTTTCGTTTTATCCATTGCGTTGTCAGTTTATTTTCTATATGTAAGTTATTTTGGTATCTTTTGCCCCTTTCTTATACCACTGTCATACAAGTGAAAGGATTAACTAGTTATAAAACCAGGTTTAATCAGACATTTTCTATATAGGTAAATGGCTGTACCAAGTCAGGAATATGACAATCGTTTGTGTGTTTGTGCTTTAGAATATGCCATTTTATAAAGGACTGTCCGACTTCTATTTTCCTTGAAGTTGTTTTTGTAAATTTACTATTTTCGAAGAGTGTAGAGTGACGTTATCATTTTAAAGAGTAGAGATTTTTTCGTAATTATCCAGTTAATCGATATCAAACAAATTGTGTTGAGGCGATCAAAAGTTAAGCGTAGAATTTTAATTATAAATACAAAAGATAGTGCAGTGTTTAAGTAATTCATAATACTAGTAGTCACCTATTGGACGGTAAGACATGAGTGAAGTATTATAAACATATAACATATCAAATTACTTGTAATTATCAGTATGAAATTAATGGTGATTGTTTTGCTTTTTGTAGGCGCTGTAATTAGCATTTATATATTTGTTCGTGTTTTTGTTTATAACAGAAAATAAGAATTCATAGTAAAACCAGAGAAGGCGGCAATATAATTTGCTAATCATATGGAAAGAATAGAACAAACATACCACTAAAAGAAAAGACATCTGAAACCATACAGACTCGGAAATATTTGTTGTATATGACGTATAAGTGTAGTGTATTATAATTCCGTCTTTGAAACAATCTGTGTTTACACATAATGCGCCAATTTTTGAAAAATGTCCCAATTTGGAGACAGTCACCGATTCGTATCTTATTCGTTTTGCGCATGCTCAGTCGAGATACTGCCCTTGAAAATATAAACCTTTTGTTGCAACACTTGCCAAAATGTACCGCGATTTCTTCTAGTCTGACGGTAAGAAGTCCTCTCACAAGCAAACTAATGTATAAGTTATGGGCACACACCATAAGCGTGCTCTACAATCTTCTAAAGCGATTGTTCTCTGGAACTTTTTACTAAATGCTGCTCCCTCCTAGTTTTTGTTCAAAGTTTAATTGAGAGACTCCTTGTATTTCCTCAGTATTTCCTTGATCTATACACAGGGAAAAAAGTATTGCAACACCAAATTGAAATTACAATAAAAAAAAACCACTTTTAATTTTTTGTTAAACAATTTGTTGAATAGAACTAGTTTAATCACACGAGTTTAATCAATAAATATCGTTTCTATCTGCACATGCAGCTACTGTACTCGTCAACACTAAAACAGATGTTTTTATCCTCATTGTTTTCAACATTTAAAATAACCAAGTTGATATATTTATATGGTTGACTTCTTGTAATTGGTCATCCGCAACTTATAACTGCAGCAAGATGGCAGATAATCAGCCTGAGGGAAGCAGGTATGCCGCTGTGACAATCGCACGTATTGTTGGTCATCACCATTGCACTATAAGTCGTTTTGAGAATGAAAATCAGGCAAGAAATGATGTAAACGACCTTCCGAGGTCAAGAAGACCCCTATACCATCTGCTAGGGAAAATCAAGCATATTGAAGGGGTTAGTCAGAAGGAAACCCATTGCAACAATGCAATCCTAAAAGGAGGGTGATGACCATACAGGAGCCTTTAAACAAGAACTGTTCGAGATCGGCTCATCGCTACTGGTTATTGTACGATAAAACCATTTCGGGGACCTTTGCCCACGAACAGACACACATATGCCCGCATCCAATATAGTGCAGAGCACGCCAAAGTGGGAAATTATCGTCGTGGAGGAAGATCCCTGGACACTACTTGGCGTTGATTGCACGAAAGAACACCCCAGTTCAAACATGTCATGAAAAAAACAATACCCTTCGTCAAGATTGGTTGCTGCTACCTTATCAACAAATAAGTCGACTTATGACAGGAATCAGAAGACGTTAAGATGCGGTTATCCGTTGAATGGAGGTTGCTCGCAAAGTACTAATTCTTTGGCGTATAACGATCAACCACGATGTGAACAATCATCTAATGATTCATTTTGAAATATCTGACATTTTAAAGTTCGACTACAGTAAAAGTTGTAAAATGGATTTTTTTGTATAAAAAAAACTTCATTTTGTTTTAAAAATGTTGGTCAGATAAAACTTATTTTTTTCATATTTTTTTTGTTCGTTTTAATACCAATGTTATCTTTAACTACGTTTCAATGTCATTTTACAAATATTTTATCATATTCAATCAAAAATAAAAGAATTATTTTTTTACTTTTTAAAAAATCAAAGTGTTGCAATACTTTTTTCCATGTGTATAGATCAAATTAAACTGGTGAAATGTCATAATTATCTCGACCGTTCGACCATAATTAAATTGAATTATTTATTTGCACAGAGATATATTAATCTTATCTCAATTATACGTATGGGATTTAACAATTGCTGCATGATTCTTCTTAAAATCACGATTCCGGAAAAATACATCAGTTAGTAAATACTACTGACTTTCAACATATTGCAACTCTGAATATTAAATAAGATCTGACTTAATTGAATATATAATTTGCCCGAGATTTTTGCTTAATCAATATTTAACTGTAGACATTTTCAATATTTGGAATATGTAAGTCGCCAAGAGCATGTCCACTTAAATGCCCCAGGTTTTTCGCCTGATAATCCATGTGTCCATTTTTGAGTTGATTTTAAATACTTATATAAGTAGCAATTCATGTGGTTGTTAAATTTTATATTTCCATTTTTGTGCTTCTTTGTTATATACATTTTGTGTATCTGTTTGTTTTGTGACACGGTCATGATGGTTGTAACCGTATTTTAACAATTCTACCTTTTATGTCAGATTTGTTCACGCATCGTTACAAATATAATGGAATTTGATGCGATAGTCATACACAAGTTAGGTTTAACGCTATAAAACTAGGTTCAATCCACCATTTTCTACATTTGAGAATGCCTCTACGAAGTCAGGAATATGAAAGTCGTTTGATGTGTTTTTTCGTTTCATCGTTTACCTTATTTCTGGGTGTTTGGTTAAGCGGGCGCCTTCTGTTTTTTCCGGGTTAAAATTTGAGAACCGTTCTTTCAGTGTTTTTCAAATGTATGCTTCATGAAAACGTTTAGTTAACTATTAATTCTATTACTGCATCGAGTCTGATACGATATTACTCGACTGGAGACATTTGAATTTTCAAATTCAAAACGCGAGACTCGCCGAGCGTTTTGCATAACAAAACCTTGAATGTCGAGAGTGGATAAATATGGTATTACACGAGATTTGGTGGTGGCAAAATATATGTTTCTTGAATGATTTTTTAAAAAATACGCAGGCAAACTAATTCTTTTTTTTTATATAATAATCTGCCAAAAAAAATGTGTTTTCTCTATGTGACGTCATCAGACATGGTCTCCCTTGTACCATTGTCTGAATAAAACAAAATTGAGTTCTTTCCCTTTAAATTTTTAACGTCTGTAAGATGGCGACTGGAAGCTTAAAACGTTTGGGCAGACGACGGATGAAGAGATGATGGACAAACGGCGTACGATAAATGCAGCAAACACATTAAATTCAAACAAAAAGGTTGGGCGCACCCTCGGGGAATATGGTGAAGTTCGGCTAAATGATATTTTGGGGTACTTTTATATGAATGCAAGGAAACAAGACGGTAACCACTACAATATTTCGTCACTTGAAAACATAAGATATGGATTGAATAGATATTTAAGGTCACCTCCTTACAACAAAACATTTAGCATAATAAAGGACGCTGCATTTAATGATGCAAATGTAAATTTTGAAGCAGAAGAATGGGTATGGATACCACTGATCATTATCCCAGTATCAATGAAACAGACATGATCAAATTGTACAGTTCAATCTATTGTTCAACAAATACAGGAATCTGGATTTTAATTAAATCATATAGTTTTGCTGTTATGGTGTAACAATAACATAAGAAAGCAGGTAAAATGCCTGTACAAAGTCAATGGTATGACGGTTATTATCCATTCGTTTGATGTGTTTGAGCTTTTAATTGAGCCATTTGATTTTTATGATTTTACTTTTTACCACATCTTTGAATCCCGATTCCTGAAAATATGTTATAAGGAAATATTGCAGACAATATAGATAATTGATTACTATTTACACGTATCAAATGTCAGTCTTATAATATCAGTGAAATCTGTATGGAGTATTAATTGGAATATTATTACAGCTTTATTCATCAACGTAAAAGAACTTCCTTTATATAAACACATCGTATCATGTTAAGTATGTGAACGGGTTTCTATGGTTAACAATACAAGCTTATAGATTTAACTTATTGCACTTATAAAACATAACTAAGTTCCTCGTGTAAAGCGATACCATAAATGCAGGGTGAAAGGAACATCATTATCAATCATACTTAAAATATAGTTTTCTATAAAATAGATCCAGAGCGGACAATCTAGTAGAACAAAAACTAATGACAAAAAAAATAACCACAACAAAAAAACCCTCTCAAAAGCATTGATTCATTCTAGACCTATAATAATATTCAAGTTCAAACAATTGTTTTATATTTAAAAGAAATATGAGCGTATTCCAAACCAAAATATACCATAAAATTGAGAAAGAAATGGTGAATATGTCAAAGCGACAACCACCCGACCAAAAAAGCAGACAACAGCCGAAGTCAACCAATGGGTCTTCAATGTAGCGAGAATTCCCGCACCCGTAGGTGTCCTTGAGCTGGCCCCTAAAATATGCATACTAGTACAGTGATAATGGACGTCATACATAGCATTTATAGGCTATAATATTGCGCAAGCAAAATTGTTTCACCCGCCGTATATGTGCATGTTCCAATTCCCAATTCAGGAGCCTTTAGTAATTGCTGATATCTACCTTGAAGTATATTGATAAATCAATATTTTTTTATTTCGAAAATCATAACTAATGATGTAGTAAAAATCATTTCTAAAATCACTATAATGCTACAAAATACATGAGAATACAACGCCAGCTATTTATCAATAAGTTATTAAAGAGCAAACAATCTCATTGAAACATTAATTTGATAAAATATCATACAAAATGAATCACATAGCTTCAAATGTCTATAGTGTTTAAATCTAATTTGTTTTTGAAATAAGACAATTCTTTGAATTGCGTACATTGTATATGTAAACCAAAATAGTAAAGAGCCGGCCAAATTGCATATTTCAATTTTTGCCAGCACCTGCAAACAAAATCACTATCAAGTAAAAAAATTCTGAATTCCGAGGAAAATTCAAAACGGAAAGTCTCCAATCAAATGGCAAAATCAAAAGATAATACACATCAAACAAATGGACAACAAATGTCATATTTCTGTCTTGGTACAGGCATTTTCATATGTAGAAAAGTGTGGATTGAACCTGGTTTTAGAGCGCTAATTGTGCTATTTTCTAAACTTGAATTAAGATATTCTAATAAGAGCCAACAACATAGCATTTATTTCGCAGGTGCCTATCACATGCTGTAACGCCATCATACAGAGGAGTAATTGGTATAGTAATTTTGTCACGTTGTCTAAAAACTTTGAATTAGTGAGGGATTTTGGCTATAAAGTGTAACGTGAAATTAAAATATATTGTTAGTTTCTTATCATTCTTCCTCGAAAACATTCGTAAGCAGATTTGAATAAATGGGTATTTGACAAGAAGAGGGCGCAACTTGTCCCATTGCAATACCGATTTTTTGTTGAAAAATCACTTCCTCATGTAGGAAATAAGTTGACAATTAAAGAGATTCATCATACAATTTTACACAGTACAATATATCACTACATTAGGTAATTTTTTTTATGAAACAAATAAGGACCAATTACCTTTTCAATTTTTCTTTAAGTTTAGAATGGGTATATTTGTGTAAAGAGTTGAGCAGTCATATGATTAAATAATGACACAAGAGGAAAGTGACTTACATTGTATCGATTTGTTAAGCGTAACCAGCGAACACAAAGGAATACATAATCTATGCTGGTATCGAAAGAAAACAAAGCCATAATTTTAAATATGGTGGACATTGAATACATATTCTGTAAAGACTTGCCCAGATGAAAGGCAATACACAAAAAAGTAAAAACACAAAAGTACTGAACTCTGAGGAAAATTCAAAAAGGAAAGTCCCAAGTCAAATGGCAAAATCAAACACATCAAACAAATGGATAACAACTGTCATATTTCTGACTTGGTACAGGCATTTTCTTACGTAGATAATGGTGGATTGAACATGGCTTTAAAGCTAGCTAAACCTCTCACTTGTATGACAGTCGCATTAAATTCCATTACATTGTGAGAGATGAGTGATCAAAACAAACAGACACAATAAGTAAAGATGTCAAAATTTGTTATTAAAACAACGAACAAAGAAATAATATTAAAATAACTTGAAATTTTGATCGAATCCGTGACGCCTTTTAATTTGTTTTGAGAATTAAGCTCCTTTCCCTAAATTCAATTGTTTAGTTAGTCCTACTTAAGTTTGCGTCATTACCATATTACAGATAAAAATGAAAGTCGGAGCTTTAAAAATAATTTGTCAAGATTATAATATTATGACGTCAATAGATAAAATGGTACACACATACTCTTTCGAGAGATTTATTTTATCGTAAGCACTGCATACCAAATCGGAAACACATTTACCGTTCCAGTACACACGTATATGTATTACCTCTTCTAATATATTGGTAAAAACTTAAAATTGTGAGCACATGTGTTAGGATTTATACATTGACAACTTTAAGTCTATATCTCCCAATTTTCTATTACTTATATTACAACCGGCTGGTCATGTTCGTACTGGCGAGTTGTACCTTGTCTACACCACATCCCGTTCGAAGGACCGGAATACAGTGAGCCTTGAACAAAATCAAATATTGGCAACAAAACGAACGAATAGCGCTTGATTCAATGGAAAATTTTGCGTGGCAACAGGCCTGATGCAGACAAGAAGATATGGATAATCTTTCCGAATGGGCTAATGATGTAAAGTCGACGAACGAAATTAGAACTAAAATATTTAATGGGTTCATGAACACTCATGCTTATAATATATGAGCTGTATCGGATTGAAATCATCCTAATGCAAAGACATATCAATATTTAAACAAACAAACAACAAACACATATTTTATATGCCAATGAAGGTGCCCAAATTGAGCAGAATAATGATCAATAATTTCAATATAATTTTCGAACATAATATATATAGTAAATTAAAAATATGTAAAATATAATATGATTGATTTATATTAAATATCAAAGTAAATGAAGTACGAAATTTGTAATAATAAAAATATAATATGATTGATTTATATTAAATATCAAAGTAAATGAAGTACGAAATTTGTAATAATAAAACTATGTTATATGACCTGTCGTCTGTTACTGTGGACCCTTTATTGGCAAACGGCGTTCACCTCATAGTAAGTATACTAAAAAGTTATAAAAGGTACCAGTTTGTCTACATTAGTATCATCAATAATGCTCATATCTAAATAGTTATAAAGCCAAATAGGAATAAGGTTGAAGAGCATTGAGGAGGACCCAAAATTCAAGAATATTGTGTCAAATACGGTACGGTAATATATTCCTGGAGAAGAAAATCCTTAGTTTCTCGAAAAAATTTTGTAAACAGGAAATTTATAAAAAATGACCATACAATTAATATTTATGTCAACACCGAAGTGCTGACTACTAGGCTGGTGATACTCTCGAGGACGAGACGTTCACCAGCAGTGGCATCGACCCAGTAGTGTAAAAGGCTATCAAAGGTACTAGCATTATGATTTAATACGCAAGACGTGCTTTTCGTCTACATAAGACTTATCAGTAACACTCAGATCTAAATAGTTCTAAAGCCTAACACGAACAAGAACTTAAGTTATACTGTTATACCACTGTCCCAGGTTAGGGGGATGGTTGAGATCCCGCTAACATGTTTAACCCCGCCACATTATTTATGTTTGCGCCTGTCCCAAGTCAGGAGCCTGTAATTCAGTGGTTGTCGTTTGTTTATGTGTTACATATTTGTTTTTCGTTCATTTTTTTTACATAAATAAGGCCGTTAGTTTTCTCGTTTGAATTGTTTTACATTGTCTTATCTGGGCCTTTTATGGCTGACTATGCGGTATGGGCTTTGCTCATTGTTGGAGGCCGTACGGTTACCTATAGTTGTTAATGTTTGTGTCACTATGGTCTTTTTGTGGATAGTTGTCTCATTGGCAATAATACCACATCTTCTTTTTTTTTATATTGAAAAGCATTTAGGAGGACCCAAAATAATAAAGGCAAAAGTAGTATACCGCTGTTCGAAATTTATAAGTCGATTGATAATTAATTAAAAGAAAATAACTTATTTTAATTCATATATGATCATACATCGGCTAGAGGTATAGGGGGAGGGTTGAGATCTCATACACATGTTTAACCCCGCCGTATGTTTGCGCCTGTTCAAAGTCAGGAGCCTCTAGCCTTTGTAAATCTTGTATTATTTTTAATTTTAGTTTCTTGTGTACAATTTGGAGTTTAGTATGGCGTTCATTATTAATAGTATATATTTTTGTTTAGGGGCCATCTGAAGGACGTCTCTTGGTGTGGGAATTTCTCGCTGCATTGAGGGCCTGTTGGTGACCTTCTGCTGTTGTCTGTTTTATGGTCGGGTTGTTGTCTCTTTGGCACATTCCCCAGTTCCTTTCTCCATTTTATACATATCATTCTATTAATTTATAAAGAAAACTCTAGTTTAATATGGTTTTCTTGTTTATAATCCAAACCTCTGATAACTGACAAATTATAATCAAAATGATTTTATCTTTTAACCTATTTCGGATTGAAATAGTTCTCATTATATTTGGACAAGATGTATAAAAAAGAATAGAAATATTAAGAAATGAATCACATTATTGATAGGGATATATCCATATGTAAATCTATATCACAAACATTTTGATTTTGATTATTGAGATCAAATCCAAAATCACATTTGATAACATAAAAGCTTTATACAAATCTACCCAACGAGTAAGAGACTAATTTTGATAAAAAATCCAAATGTTTATATTTGATGTTGATTTTCGTCACGTAACAAATAACAAAAAAGGTACCCTTTCACCTAATATATATAAAACATCTGCACTAAGTATCATTTGATTTGATGAAATTACCGATTAAAAGATGTTGTATATTATTACAGTAATCGCTAGTAATAGGTCAGGATTTTATCTGGAACGTTACTCAGCTTAATTCAAAGCACGAGTTGGTTTAAGTTAAGAACACATCGCTTGTGTCTGAGCAGAAAGTTGAAGAACTAAAGGTATCATCGGTTCATCGGAAACTACCAAGACCTTGATGATAAATAATCAGAATCAACTTAAAAAATAATACACGATGATTTTTATGTATTGATTATGGCTACTGACATTGTTTATCATCTTAAAAACGTGATATAGTATTCTTTTATTTGTCTTTTTAAATGCTACTTTTATTGTTTTATAGTCTTTTGTTAATGATAATCATTTGTACATACCGTCATTGCGTTATTGTAATTTTTTGAAATATTCAAATACTAAGGATTTATCCCATGCATTCATGACCTTAGCCGTATTTGGCACAACTTTTTCGAATTATGGGTCTGCAAATGCTCTTCAACTTTATATTTGACTGGCTTTCTTAATATTTTGAATTGAGCGCCATTAATGAGTCTTATATAAACAAACGTGCGTCTGGTGTATTAAATTATTAGCCTAGTTCCTCTGATTACTATTTGTATTCTTGTTTTCCATTTTTCCTTATGTGTTTTTTCTATATGCCTTTTTGTTAATTCTGTGTTACACATTTGTTTATAAAAGAGGAGAGGACAAAATCTGAAGGTCAACCTGGCAGGCTCTAACAGACTGTATAACCAAATAGTTACATTAAATGTGTACTTCATTAGGGTCAGTAATTTATTGTGGCGAAAACAATTGCAAAGCAAAGTAATTCAGTGTCATATAGTATAACTATATAAAATACAACAACTATGATTGCATGTGTTATCCATTACAATGTTAAGATAATGCCAAAAACAAACAAAAATGACAAAACTGTTAATCTTATTATCGTAATTATTAAAACTATATACGTCTTTTTGTAATTGAGCAAGGTTGTACACATGTTTAATATGCAGACTATTCGTTTCGTATACAACATACTTTGACCATCGCGTTGACTACCTAATAAAATAATCAAAACAAGCATTCAAGATTTAAAAAAGGCACTGATTAGTCCTCTTTGGTAATGAGTTTTAGATTATGAGCCACGAGCATCACAATAGTCCACCATTAAAACTATATACGTCTTTTTGTAATTGAGCAAGGTTGAACACATGTTTAATATGCAGACTATTCGTTTCGTATACAACATGCTTTGACCATCGCGTTGACTACCTAATAAAAAAATCAAAGCAAGCATTCAATTTTTAAAAAAGGCACTGATTAGTCCTCTTTGGTAATGAGTTTTAGATTATGAGCCACGAGCATCACAATAGTCCACCATTAAAACTATATACGTCTTTTTGTAATTGAGCAAGGTTGTACACATGTTTAATATGCAGACTATTCGTTTCGTATACAACATGCTTTGACCATCGCGTTGACTACCTAATAAAATAATCAAAACAAGCATTCAAGATTTAAAAAAGGCACGGATTAGTCCTCTTTGGTAATGAGTTTTAGATTATGAGCCACGAGCATCACTGAAGAGACAAGTATTATCGAAATGCGCATCTGGTACCGTTAATTTTATTGCTACCACTGGGTCGATACCTCTGCTGGTGGACTTTAAGTCCCCGAGGGTATCACCAGCCCAGTAGCCAGTACTTCGGTATTGGCATGAAAATACGATTTTTTTTGTGTTATTAAAATTTGCTGTTAAAAAATATTAGAAATTATTTTAAATTATGGAATGTATCTCCCTCATGCAAAACTCTGATTCCTTTCACTAATTTGGCTATACTTTTTGGACCTTTGGATTATAGCTCTTCATCTTTTATATAAGCTTTGGATTTCAAATATTTTGGCCGCGAGCATCACTGAAGAGACATGTATTGTCGACATACGCATCTGGTGCAAGAAAATTGGCACCGTTAATTTTATTACTACCACTGGGTCGATGCCTCTGCTAGTGGACTATTAGTCCCCGAGGGTATCACCAGCCCAGTACTTCGGTACTGGCATGATAATACGGATTTTTGTGTTATTAAAATTTGCTGTTACAAAATATTAGAAATTATTTTAAATTAAGGAATGTATCTCCCTCATGCAAAACTCTGATTCCTTTCACTGATTTGGCTATACTTTTTGGACCTTTTGGATTATAGCTCTTCATCTTTTATATAAGCTTTGGATTTCAAATATTTTGGCCTCGAGATCACTGAAAAGACATGTATTGTCGAAATGAGCATCTGGTGCAAGATAATTTGTACCGTTAATTTTATTACTACCACTGGGTCGATGCCTCTGCTGGTGGACTATTAGTCCCCAAGGGTTTCACCAGCCCAGTAGCCAATACTTCGGTACTGGCATGAAAATACGGATTTTGCTGTGTTATTAAAATTTGCTGTTACAAAATATTAGAAATTATTTTAAATTAAGAAATGTATCTCCCTCATGCAAGGTTCTGATTCCTTTCACTGATTTGGCTATACTTTTTGGACCTCTTGGATTCGAGCTCTTCATCTTTTATATAAGCTTTGGATTTCAAATATTTTGGCCACGAGCATCACTGAAGAGACATGTATTGTCGAAATGAGCATCTGGTGCAAGAAAATTGGTACCGTTAATTTTATTACTACCACTGGGTTGATGCCTCTGCTGGTGGACTATTAGTCCCCGAGGGTATCACCAGCCCAGTAGCCAGTACTTCGGTACTGGCATGAAAATACGGATTGTTTGTGTTATTGAAATTTGCTGTTACATAATATTAGAAATTAATTTAAATTAAGGAATGTATCTCCCTCATGCAAAGCTCAGATTCCTTTCACTGATTTGGCTATACTTTTTGGACCTTTTGGATTATAGCTCTTCGTCTTTTATATAAGCTTTGGATTTCAAATATTTTAGCCGTTTTAGATCGTTTAATCAACAATTATGTTAGCAAAGCGATACCCCTTGTCAAATTCAAAATGAGAGCTTCAGATTATTATATTCAGGTGACGATTCTAAAAAACATAATCAAATTATGATAATGGGCTTATAGCGAAATTTTTAAACATTGTCATAAAGTGGGAGGTTTGCCATGATGATAAACCAGTTCCAACCAACCATTTTTTTCTTAAGATGTTCTGTACCAAGTCGGGAATATAGCAGTGGTATAAAAAAAAAACTCGTGGTTACGTGTGTTGATTTGCAACCTCAATTGTCTTCTTTTTAATCGGTTAAAGACTTTAGAACACCGGTTTACTGCTGTCGTCTCTTTTTATATAGAGAGGATGCTATTTATGTGAACTGTAGTATGCACATAGCTTGCTGAACACAATAAACAAAATACCGAGTCGAATCATATAAAATCTTGAATGTGAATAATAATTAAGAAATTGCAAAGTCTAAGATGTGGTATTTTTTTATTTGAATTAAAAAAACAAATTAAGAGATGTTAAAAGAAAACGTTGAAACAAACTAAAATTCGGGGTTAAGGAGATATAGATTCGCACACTGCAACTAGTGTATTATAATATTTCTCCTCTCTAGACAGTTATTTTTTATTATTTACAGCGCCGGAAGCTGGCCGAGCATTTTAAATAATTAAATTTAACTGTCGAGATTGGAGAAATATAGTAATACATGAGTAATAGTGTCGGAATCTGTTTCTCTGATGACTTTAATCATTCTTTTGTAAAGATTTTCAGAAACTTCTATCTATGCGACGTCATCAGACAAGGTCGCCTTTTTCATGAATAACGAATCAGCTGGACTATAAGAACACTTGTTCTGAAAGAATGAAAGGCAGGATATAAAAAACTATAACACAAAATTGCTTAAGTGACATAAGTTTTCAGCAGAAAATATTCCAAAAGGTAACAACAGTCGTCAAACAAAAAATGACCGGCAAAATAAAGATAGCACACTCTTTTGTTTACGTCCCAAGTCATGAGTCTGTAATTCAGTGGTTATCGTTGGATCATGTCTATCACATATGTTTTTCATAAACTACAATTTTACACTTTGGGTCAGTAAATTAATTGTAGACTTATTTTATACCAACGTAGACTTTTTCGTTGTTTAATCAATTTGTTTTTAAAAACCAAGGCAAGCATCAAGTTCAAGACTCAAGTATATATGTGTCCCTCCAAATCTAAAAGAGTTAAAGACATTTGTTTTAAATATTTATTTATTGTTGGGCACAAAAACTACTGAAAACCAATTAGCAAATAGTTGTGTTTGTATTGCTTAATGGTTATTTGTTAATTTTTTTTCCTTCTATTTTATACTATGATTTTTTTTTATCTTATCAATAAAATCATACAAATTGTTCATTCTTAAATTTGATAGCGCTATTATGCCGTCAAATCAATTACGACGTCGAATGACGTCAAATAATATATGACGTAATGAGGTGAAAAAGAAAACAATAACAAAAATAATAACCACATTATGAATAAAATATATATAAAATGTATGCATTCATTGAAGGAAATGTGTTTTTCCAGAAATATTACGAAAGGGAAAAAATAATCACTTTTTTTTACACAAAGGACGTATATGTCCTTTCCGCAGTAAGCCAGGGGAGGACACATATGTCCTTCCTGCAGTAAGAGGGTTAATCGCGCAAGTGATTGCAAGTCATTGCGAGAAGAACATTGAATTTTTAATAAAGCCAGCGGCATGACTGTATTATTTATTTTTAGCATACAAGGCCTTTTGTTAGAAATAAACTCATTATAGATACCAGGATTACAATTTCACTTCAAAGCCAGACACGCGTTTCGTCTAATAAAAACTCAGTGACGCTCGAATCAAAAAAATGTTTTAAAGGCCAAATAAGGTATGAAGTTAATAAGCATTGAGGATTTAAAAAAATCCAAAATAAAGTCCAGCCAAACACAGCCAAGGCAATCCACTCCTTGAATTGTTTCCACTAATTAACTTCAAAGACACAAAACATAATTGTTTGCTTTTGAAAGTTTTGTTAAAATTTCACACGAGGACGAAGATTCTTTGAATATCCTGAGATTTTCAACAATGTCGCAACAAAATATATATGTGAAGAATCTCAGAATAATCGTTACTGAGGTGATTTGGCGTTACTGGTAAATAATTTAGCGATATGATACATGGATAGTGATATCCAACTGGTAACTATGCTGTCAGTGATTCTTATTATATTTTAATCCAATGATTTGTTCAATCAATACGATGTTATAAATGTATATGAATTCGTGTGTGCTTCGTTAGAATTTGTAATTTTGATTGGCTGATAACTCGTTAGGCAATTTGAAGCAGACTTTATTGCGATTCAGATAATCACACAAGAGTGGCTGCCCTATTTTTGACAAGTTTACCTTATGTGGCTGTTAGTTTTGTTAACCCATCAGACGTTGAATATAATGGAATTGAATACGACTCTCATACAGTGAGAGGTTATGCTAACCATAAAACTAGGTTTAAGCTATCATTGTTTCCTCACTAAAAAGCCTGTACCATATCAGGAATATGACAATATTTGTCAATTCGATTGATGTGTTTGCGCTTTTGTCTTTGCAATTTTATTAGGGACTTTCCGTTTTGAATTTTCCACAGAGTTTAGTATTTTTGTGATTTAACTTTTTTATACCATTTTTCATTTCCGTATACAATTTTCAATCGGGCGAACTACATTTGCGCCGATTTAATTCTTTTATTTATACCGGTTGTGTACAGGTAAATTACAATGCCAAGACCAAATTTCAAATTTGCCAAGACGTTAGAAACGTAATAATATTACGACGTCACCGATAATATCAGATTTTCAACGTTGACGTTCCTATCGCTTTTCGCCATGCATAGGACGCCTACTATTTGTTCATTGCATGCTGCGGCGGTTGTGGATAGTTGGCTATAAATTTAGGAGGAGGAGCAATAAACATTAAACATTAAACATTACGAATAAAGAAATAAGTTGATTTTTGCCAACCCCTAAAAATAAAAGAAAACGGAAACTATTGCAAAAAACAGCAGTAAATTAATAAAACAGCCCTCAAAACAACGCAAGTTAGAAAAATCGAGAGTTTCAAGTTTCCATAAATGAATATTGGGGATGGAGTCTAACCCTTTGATTGTCCTTCATATTGACTTACCACATTCTTTTTATTTATCATAGACGTATGCGCCACATCTCCTTTTATCTATCATGGACGCATGTACCACATCTCCTTTCATTTATCATAGACGTAAGTACCACATCTCCTTTTATTTATCATAGACTTACAAATGTATGTACCACATCTCCTTTTATTTATCATAGACGTATGTACCCGGCACATCTCCTTTTATTTATCATAGACGTATGTACCACATCTTCTTTTATTTATCATAGACGTATGTACCACATCTCTTTTTATTTATCATAGACGTATTATATGTACCACATCTCCTTTTATTCATATAAGACGTACTATATGTACCACATCTCCTTTCATTCATCCGTGACGTATTTGCCACATCTATTTTTATTTTGATTTATTTGTCAATGCTAAGGTTTTTTTCCCGTAATGTTCGCATGATTGCATTGCTAATAATAATTCTATACAAATCATTGTATACAAGAAAAGAAAAAGATATGCACATAGTAATGTATAAAGAATAAAGTTGCAATTCGAAGAAATGCAAAATTCTACTAGCATTGGATAATTATGAACTATTATCTTGTCTAATTTAATTTTAATTGATTGTTTTGTACTTTTTCTTAATTGTGTCCTGAGTTTTCATATGTGTTATATATATATAATAACATCATGCAACAGCTGGTAACCTGGTTCACTATAGTTTTGGGGGGAGGAGGGGTCATAGATGTATTAAAATTAACATAATGTTATGAATTCACTTTAAAATTGAAAAACGTTCCATGAACTATTTTGTGACGTTGGCGGGTCTTTTTTTAATTTTTTTTTTAGGAAAGCCAGAGTTCCCCATCCGCGGGAGATCTTACTTTTGGACAACGTGTTATTTAAGTTAACTGCCTTTTTTTTTCTTTTTTGTCAGTCTCTTGACAACTTATAATACTTGTATATTTTAGACATCCTTATTTTAAAAAAATAATTAAAATTTATAACATGTGAAAATCTTTATTATTTGTAAATGTCAAATTTGTTACTGTTCGTCGCACAGAACTAAATGTCGGTTGAAACATAAACTATGCACACCGCGGAGACATCTACCACATTGTAATCTTGATCGCTTCCTTCTTCTGTTACTTCGATATGAACATACAACACAATCTTTCACTTTGCCGTTGGCTATAATCTTCGAAGTTCTTTCTTTCGATTTTCTAACTGACCCGGAAATCTATCTCTCATGTGTTCCATTGACAAACTTTCAATTACCTCGTGAATGAACTGGAGGCGTGATAGTGGACGAGGGTTGTTTGAGTTTTTTTTATAAAGAATGTACGCATTTATCATGAATCTTTGAAAAAGATTAAACATAATTTTTTTCCACATTTTGACGGTTTTCCTTTCATCGTTGTAGAATGCTGTGAACATGTCATTTCGATCTACTCCTCCCATATTTTTGCTGTAACTTTCTATGGCGGTTGGTTTGCCACGAGGTGTAACTCGTGCATTGCAAAATGTAGACACTAGGCGAACTGGTTTCCGTTTGTTTTGTCTGTATGCACATAATAATGTTTCTTGTCTTCTCATAAATACATATTCATCCGGACGTAATTCTGGGTTTTTTATTCTTTGTGGCATTGGTCGGTTACTTCTTAAAGTTCCAGTCATAAATGTCCTATTTAAAAGTAGTTCTGATGCTAGTGATAGACTAGAAAAGAAACTATCACAAAACACGTGGTATCCTTTATCAAATAAACAACTAACGTTCAGTAGACTTTTAACAACCATACTACTTTGGAGTTCCCCATCAGGCACAGGATCGAAACGACGACCTCTATAAACAGTACTATGTACGAGATAACCGGATATAGATTCTATCAGCATCCAAAGTTTAATGCCAAATTTGTGACTTTTTGTTGGTATATATTGTGTCATTACAGAGCGCGCACGTGTCCCAACCAAAGACTCATCAATCGATAGGTTTCTTTCAGGTGTATAAAGATATTTGGATCGCATGTTCAATGAATCAAGAATCGGCTTAAACTTGGCTGATGGGTCATATGTTGGATCATTTCTGCCTGAAACTTTACGATTATCAACAACATGTAAAAATTTTAGAATTAATTGAAACCTATTTCTTGGAAACATCTTTCTAAACCACTTGTATTCTTGTTTCCCTTTCTTCCAGTAGCACTGTAGTGTCGGTCTCTTATTCAGTCCCATATTGTAAATAGCGGCAAGAAACCCTTTGAACTCATTAATTGTGAGCGGTCCAGTCTTAATCCATTGGTGAACACGTGAATGTCTACATCTGTTGATCCTTTGCATGTTGGTTTTGATAAATGATCGGGCATATCTGAAATATAAATGTCATCACATTAGAAAATATATACGCTAAAGGATGTAAAATAGTTTAACTGTAAATTTATTAAAAACGGATATCAAAATTTACTATACACATGCTTATTATTTGAATTTTCGTTTTGTAATATCGCACTGTATTTATCGAGCTGTAAATACGTCAATATAGAATAAGAAATCAATCAAATTTTAATATCTTTTCTAGCTGCATCATATTTTTAAATGTCTGTTAATATTCCGGTCCGGTGCGGCCCGTTAATTTCATGTTTATGAAATAAGCAATATTTTCGTCAATATTTTTGAGGATCTATAAAGATTCTTTTTGGGTGTTTTTGGTCTACTTGGGCGTGTACCGTGGGTATTTATAAACCTATAAATATTACATATTTCATGTTTTCAAAATAAAAAGGGGTTTCTCACTTATCTAATTAATGAAATGAAACATGAATACGTGCTTGCATTGAAGTAAATGATTTTCGTTAATTCAAAAAAAAAAAAAATGCTTGTAGGTCTTTATCTATAAAAAAGATAGTACATTATATTTCTTTTTTTTTAAATGGGGATGGTTAGGGGGAGGTTAAAAAGAATCACTAGATTAGATTTTTAAAAAAGGACATTCGCATGCAGACGAAACATTTGTATGTTAAATTATACTGATACATTTTGTAGGAAAAGTAAAGCTATGAACCAACTCAATTATCATCATGTGAAAGCATGACAAAACAGATATATACGTTATCAATAATATTGTATCAGTTTTATGAAGACAGAAATGCCAAAATAGCGAGCTTTTACCTGTTTGTTTCTTGGACTATCTTCTTCATAAGATTGACTGTAAACATGAGCATAAAATATGCTATTGCAGGAGCTCCTCTGTCTGGCATATGTTTTACACCACTTTCACCAATAAATTCGGGGTCTTCAGCGATTTCTTCCGGCGGAAAAATGCGGAACCAAGGATTTGCGATATTCGCCATATTTGCCGTATTTCGCAACGCTCCCGTTGACGTCATATATTCTAAGACGACGTTCATATTCGTGCAATTTCCCGTAGTTTTCCTCACAATACTATTTTGGAAAAATGGCAATTTTGCAAATGCAAAGAAAAGCTTAATAGAAGAACTTGTAAATGCCGGTCAGATATTTTTTAACTATCAATACACATTTCAATTGATAAATAATAAATACCATTTGTTCTATAAATCGCAACAGTTTATATTTAGTCTTGAAATTGCATTTTGCATGGAACGAGTTTATTGCCCTATAGGGTTATAAAAAATATTGAACTTATGTATGCAAACATGTTTATTCGGAAATAATGCATGTATGCACGTTGTTAAAATTTATTACGAATCTATAACGTATTATCGACAATTAATATTTCAGTCAATGGTTGATGAATTCAAGCTTATTAATTTTCGAGTGTTTTGCCGGAGTTTACCGAATTGTGGCATTGATAAACAATCAAACATAGCACACGCGGCTAGCATATGAAAAATAAAAGAATAACAGATTTGTTTTATATATATTCAATGAGTTTCCTTGTGTTAAATCAAACGCCTTTCCTTTTAACATATTGTTGAATGACCAGATGTCTTTATTTAAAAAATCTTTTATTATTAAAAATAAATTATTTTAGAAAAAAAACAAAAAAAGTTGGACCTGCATGCATAACCTTTCTTATTACTCAATAGTCTTTCCAAGTCAAAATTTTTGAAATAGTTCAATATCAACACATGTACCCTATTTGATACATATATGACTATATTATTCTAACGTTTGGTTTGCTCCAGCGCGGGTACCTGTTGTTGTTGTGAAAGTGACGTAATAAACGTCAACGTCAAACTATTGTTTACAGTATACATAATAAAACCGTTGAATTATTCAAATTTAACTGTCGTAGTTATCAAACAACTTATTTTCAACATTTTTAAAAGACATAAAGCCGTAATTGTTGCAAAAATATGATAAATATTTTTACCAATTAAGGGCCAAAATATTGGCCCTCTGGCATTTTTCAGATATTGCTTAGGCCAATTTATTGGCCCTATGGCACAGAACTCGTTAAAGGGAAGAAGATAAATAGCCCTAAATTCCAAAACTTCGGAAAGATTTTTTTCTAAATACAGCTGTGGAAATTAATAAATCCTTAGTTTTTTTTAACAATTAAAAAACTATACAATCGGATAAAAATAACGAAGTCTGAAGGCACAAGTGAAAGAATAAATTTGGCGCCAATGCAAAAGATCGTTTCAATCAGTATTAACTACAGAAATACGTATATAAAATATATTTGAAAATAAGTTTAAACATAATTATTTACCCGCTAACAGGAGCAAATTAACATTAACCAGTATCTTTCCGATGTAGATTCTAACCAAATGTCCGTTTTGTTGTTGTTGTTTTGTTTTCGTCTCATTTACGCATTCCCCACATCGCTTATCTGATCATAGCTCTGGTATCAAACAGATATTTTGGCAGATCAATCTAAAAATAAACTTTGTCGATACAACTAAAAATATCTTTATAAATAAAAAAATAATTTTACAACAAATTAAAGGTCTACATACATGCATATCACAGACTTTTATTAAACACAAAGAAGCGATATATTTTATAGTTCAGTACGTTTCATTTTTAGCAGGTCCAACGGTTATAGATTTCGTGTAGAATTAACTCCTACAAGTTTCAAAAAACTTCTTTTGTTCTGTAGAAAATCTGGCTCTGATGGAATGATATGATCGGGTAATAATGAACACGGCCTACAGCTACATTCCCGTGGAACAGCTAAAGTAACAACGTACACTTTATGAGGACAGTATATCCGTACTCGAGCAAATATTTTCTCGGCATCCTGACAACATTGGCAGTGGTGTTCAAGCTGCCCAAAATTCGTCGATGACGGTCTTGTGTATGACGTACAAGTACCCATGCATCCGTAAGAGATAATTCGTTTTTGAGGACAGTTGATATCTTTTAATTTTATTGTATGTATGATAAATTTTTTTTCACACTGGGCGGCAGACAAAGTAATAAATACTCCTAAGATGACACATGCAATAAGGGCTGTATGAGGCATCTGTAATAAAAACAAGATTGAGAATTACTTTAAATATATTAAAAACAATTGGTTTTCCTGCAATGATGTACAACCTGTTGCTTAAAAACTTCATTTTCCATTTTCGCTTTATTTATGCATTATGTAGGAAGTGTGAGTGTGTATGTGATGTTTAAAATGTTGGTATTTTTGAAAACTACTAATGTTAGAAAATATGGTCAGTGAAATTAATCGATATCAGATTGGTAACTTGATATCTGAACTGTCATAAAATGCTAGAATTGTGAAGTTTTCCTTAATCTAGCATGACTTAATGGTGCTAGTACCTGATATATGGGCATTGTATTGTCAAAAACAGCCCATATTTATGTAGCAGAAGCATTTTACTGTGCAATAAATAACTAAAAGTTTACATTTTAACAATTTTGTAAAACTGCTATATTTTTGGGCTAAAAGGGGTCTTACTGGACCTACTCCTTTCAGTTTTTATATTTTTTGCTACCTTCTAGAACATGAATGACAATATTGCTTCACAATGTTATGTTAACATCTTTCTAACCAAACCAAATAAAAACAAAACCAACGTAATAAACAGGATAATTTCATATAATCCCCTTTTTGTAAATTTTATGGATTAAATGTCGGTAAAAAAATATGTATTTGTACGCCCGTTTATAATTGTCAACAAAGCGATTCTCTTGTTTGATATAAGGTGAAATAGATATAATACACTGTACAAATATTCAGCAATCTTTTGTCCACCTATATATTATGGTAAAAATTTGTCAATTAAGTCGAACTTACTTGTACCGATATTATAGAAGAAGACCAATATCATACAAAGTTGTAATGACAAATAATGCATATGACCATGCCAGTTCAAACTATACTTGTATAGAAAACTCAAGGAACGTTAGAAGACAGATACTTTGCAAAGCCAAATTCAAAAGGTCTAAAACATTTGACAAACCGTCAATCAACTTGTGAATTTGCTTCTAAGTTAAAGTACAAATTATCAATATCAAATATAAGATCAAAATAGTTCATTTTAATAATTCTAAAAACATAAATCTCGCCTCGCTTATGGTACTAACGAGAGTTTTTTGACCAGGCACTGATATTTCAGCAAAACCTACGCAGTGATAGAAAATCAGAATAGAATATATATCATACTTTATATGCCCTTAAGGTGGCTCGCGGCTCTAAATCATTTTTTTTAATTTAATATAGGATTTCGTTATATTTTCCTATAAATGAACTTTATCTTATACTTAATAGAAAAATAAAATTATGAAAATGGGGTCACCGTACATTTACGCTCACAATCTGCCTTCGAAAGAAGCATGCATTTATGTTAATGTCTTTTTTTCTCAGTTGAACTAATAAGAGGAACAGCGGTAATATCGAAATAAAAAAAAAAAAATTACAGAAATCGCTTAAATTGTACAATTATTTAGTTAATGTACAGCTTATTCTAAAGCAACAGCAAAAAATATAGGTCACCGATGAGTTAAAAAAGATATTTTTCAATTTTAATGCCAAAAATTGAAATTTTTGCACCAAAGGGAGATAGTTTGGACTTTTTCAATGATATCTACATTTTAAACGTCACCTGGGGTCAACACGAATTGATTTTTTGGAATGATTTTTGTACCATATGATAAAGCAACAACTACTGAAGGTAATAAATAAAATTTGTAATGAAAAATTAAAGTTATTTTTTTACTGAAAATCTTATACCCGCGAGCCTCCTTAACTAAGTAACATTAGGAAATTTCGCATGTAACTAGAGCTTGATGAACTGCCCATGGACATAGAAAACATTATTGTGTTGTGTATTTGATATTCACACGTTTCTATATAGTTGTACTCTTTCTTATAGACTTTTTAATTTGTTATGTCCCTGAAATAATAACAACTATATATGTTTTTTCTTATATTCATATGCAGTTTCTGATACTCTGTTGAATGCCAAATTTCATACTTAATATAAATCCGTAAGACTGCCCATTTGCGTACTTAGTATCTATAGATTATCTATAGATTTCAAAAAGTACAAATATCAAAGACACATTACAAAAAATCCCAATGAACACCCAAAATGAAGTTCGCTACCCATATTATAACTAAAATATATAAACTTTTAATAATCACAAAAGACTAAATGAACAATGTAGCAACATATATCAATAAAAAAATATCCTACACTATTCAGAAACTTTTGGCTTAAAATTTTTAAAACGAATGTGAGTAATATCTTAAACTTACCTTGAAACAATTAGTGAACACTGAAGACTGATAGATTTTTATGATCATTTTCAATTATATACCAATATAAGTGCGTTGGTGGTCATATACCTTATTGGCCTCACCATATATATTATTGTATGAAAATGTCATAATAGAAATAATCTCTCCACTAGTGCACAAATGTTAATTATATGGAAATCAATACATACAAATTAATAGCATTATTGAAATCTGTAGCAAATATCTATACAGACGATTAGATTACTAGTTGTACTTATAAAAGATCTTCGATTACAAATCAGGTAATTAGACAGTACTTAGGTACTAATAGGGTTAGTAACAAACAAATTCAAAATAACCTGTTCATCAATTAAATATAATATAAAGAATCTTAGGTTCCAAAACTCTTGGCTGTAGAGATTTTGGATGGTGTGTTCGGTTCCTTTATATATTTTGGCTCTTAACGTTTCATCGTGCTAGTGCGTAGCTAAATTAACGACAAAATGCCCGGAGTACACAGGAGTTTTGGAGAGAAACATTGTTAACTAGTATCTTAATAAACCAGATGAACTGGTTAAAATTCCCGTTGCTACAGCTACAACAGAAATATCGTTTAATGTTTTACATAAAATTACCAAATTTTGAATTATTTACTGATAGAACATCAACTGTATAGCGGAAAGCAAAGTTAAAAGATATTGCTAACTTCTTCTCGTAAATCCTATAAAGTCCGCTTCATTAGAATAAAGAAGAATCTAAGAGCACAATTGGTTTCCAAGAAAATTCCGATAGTTTGTTGAAAGCTACATCCTTTAAACGTTTCAAATATGTTTTCACTAAAACAAAACCATATTGATTATGTCAGATCAGAGAACTTTTTGTTTGGATCAAAGCGATTTTTTACAAAGTAGGATTTATCCCTCCCTAAGTCAAGATACATGTACTTACGTTGACCAACCTTTTGATGAAAAATAGCAGTACCAACTCTTTCAATTTGTCTTATAATTTGGAATAGGGAAAAATTGTGTAAAGTGTAGAAAAGCCAAATATTCTAATACTATTGCAAGGTGAACGAGTGTTAGATTTTATGTACTCTGAAAAATCTTTGGACGTTTTTAGTATCCACACCTGATCCACGCTACCTCTAGAATAGGCAGTTTCACATTAACTTTAAAGCCCGGCTTTGATTGCTGATAAAATTTATGTTAATAATTAAAAAAAGGTTAGGTGGACCACTTGAAAGACCAGCAAATAAACTCATCATAGATACCAGGACTAAATTAAACATATACGCCAGACGCGCGTTTCGTCTACAAAAGACTCACCAATGACGCTCGAATCCAAAAAAGTTAAAAAGTCCAAATAAATTACGATTTTGAAGAGCATTGCAGGACTAAAATTCCTAACAATTGCCAAATACAGCTAAGTTTATCTATGCCTCAGGTAGAAAAGCCTTAGTATTTCAAAACAATCCACTGTTGTTTGTACGGTCACCTCTGCAGTTGTGGTATTTAATACTGTGATGGAAGATAGAACAGACGTATGATTATCCAGGATTTTCTCTTCGGTTAGTCGTTTATGTTGAGATTCCAAGTAAATTGTCAAAACCAAATTCATTTATCAAGCAAGTTTATGTAATGATATTCAACACCCCAAACGGGAATGCTTTTGGGCTTTATCTGCGGGAACAACAACATATATGCGAGGCATTTTGGTCTTCAAAAAATTGACGTGGCATGGGTATTGATAGACCAATTTAGTTTCGCAATTCTGACCAACGTGCTCGCATCCTTATTCCATCCGGGAAAGTATCCACATGCTCTTTCCCGAGTTTCGCCCATTGACTGGTATAATCCTCGACTGAATCCATTAGTATTTTGAAGTTTTGTTTCCAATTGATAGATTTAGGGTCACGGTATTTCATATCTTTGGATAACACATTTCGCAGGACAGTGTCATGACAATGTTGAGGTCACCGATAATAACGTGGCCATCCGGATTATATGTGAACTTGGAACTAGCACAGGTGCAATCAGAAGGTTTAGACATGAAGTCAATATTGAGATCCTGAAAAGCGTGTTTGTTATTGAACATATTAATTGTAATTGGTGTGGTATAGGTATAAGAAATAATTGGTACAAATTCATTTTTTAAATAGGGAGTTTTTTCGATTGAACTAATAGATTTGTTTAGTTCACGCATCATTGTAAATATAACGGAATTTACTGAGACTGTCATCAAAGTGAGAGGATGAGCGGTATAAAACCAAGTTTAATCCACCATTTTCTACATTTGAAAATGCCTGTACCAAGTCATGAATATGATAGTTCTTGTCCATTCGTTTTTTATGTGTTTTGTTATTTGATTTTGCCATGTGATTATGGACTCTCCGAATTGATTTTCCTCTAAGTTCAGTATTTTTGTGATTTTACTTTTTATGACAAAGAATATGAAGGATGACATTGCAATTCATTTGTCGTAACAGGAGCGAAAAACGGACGTTAAATTCTTGACAACAAAGGGCATTGACAAACCCTCATTAATGAAAAAATAGTTATAAAAACATTTGCGTCAAGCAAGAAAAGTGATATGTTTCTGCCGTATTTATATTTACTGTAATATTCTGATCAAATTAGTTTGTAAAGTATTGACTGTCGACATTCATGCTCCTTAGTTCCGGCTTTACACAGTTTATGAAGTGAAGTATACAGTTACGGTTTTTCCTGTCCGAATATTGTTCAAAACTCAATATACCTATTGACTGAAGTTTGCTGTATTAAATATATGGAAGCAGCATTACGATACATTGTTTTTCTCTTTATATTACACTTGAAAATAAACAAAATAAGCATTAAATAAAAGCAAAAGTAGTATACCGCTGTTCGAAAGTTCATAAATCGATTGAAACAAAAATAAATCCGGGTTACAAACTAAAACCGAGGGAAACACATTAATGTGTTCATTAACGAAATTTGCATATAAAAAGGGAGGAACAGAAGAAGTAAAAATAATTAATAGAACGACAAAATTCAAATGATTCAGGTACACTCATTATAAATGGTCACCAATTTCATACTTTAATTAGATATATGAATATTGTCTTTATCGGTAAAAATATTGACTTGTTATCAATGAATTAAAACCCAACTATTTATTATTGTTATACACATTAACGGTCCTGTAATATGTCGATACCTATTTTTGACATTGCACAAGATGTTTTATCTGACTATTAACTAATTATGTACACTAATGATATGTACTGATGGACATGTTATACTTGAAAGTACATTTCTGATATTTAACTTGAATCTAGCATTCATTAACTGCAAGTAATCTCAGATATGTACATATTTTGTTTGTTGTTTTGTTTGTTCTCGTCCGATACCACAATTGTCGTCCCTAGTGTTGACCGTGGGTTACTTGCCAATGTTTTTTGTACCCCTTCCAAATTTATATCTCCATGTTTTATAATTCAAATTGCAAGTAGGGGCGAAATTACACTGTAAAAAAAATTGGGTCCAGAATTTGAAAGGAAAGTAGTGATTTTGTCCAGCTGAAAAAGGTTAAAAAATAGCACTTCGGAAGCTGTCAAAAGATTTCGAGACGCACTTAAAATAAAATTGTCCATATTTTGAGCTAGAGCCGATGAAGTGTTCTATAATTTTGATATAATTCGTCCCAAAACTAGTACGAACACACTGAACAAATTTCATCGAGAAAGCGCAGGTAGGATTTTTAAAATTTCCATTTATGTTCTAAAAGAAATGCACGACGAAATAATTGTGGTCTCGGACCTTCTATCGATCTGATGAGTTAAGCCCATTTCAACTGATTCTTATATCCTGTACTAATTTTACACCAATGTCCAACGTAAGTGATAGTTTTGGTTCCAGGAAATATATTTAAAGTCGCTGCATTCTGTATGTGTCTGTCTATTTACAGAAATAAGTTATTCAGTTACCGTTTTGTTATTGTGTTATACTTGTGGAACCGGATCTGCGTACCCTTCCGAAGCACCTGAGATCAACCCAATTTTTTGTGGGGTTCATCTCGTTTATGCCTTATGATGAACACGACGATGAGACATGTGGAGCAGGATCTGCTTACCCTTACGGAGCACCTGAGATCACCCCCTATTTTTGGTGGAGTTCCGTCTTGCTTATTCTTTAGTTTTATATGTTGTGTCAAGCGTAATATTGTTTGTCTGATTGTCTTTTTCATTTTTAGCCTTGGCGTTTTCAGTTTATTTTCGATTTACGAGTTTGACTATCCCTCTTAAATATGTATTTATATCGTGGCCTTTACTTTCTTAGTTTGCGGTATTGGTTTGTTCAGTGTCCAATGCTATGTACTATGGCCTATACATTGTTAACTCTACTTCGTCTCTAGCAGAGAGTCATCTCTTAGCATCATACCACATCGTCAAACGTGTAGATAGTTTTCAAAGTTTAATGCTTTTGACGAATTTGTTATGACAGAAATAGCATTTCATTCTCGATAACGCGTAAGATTCAGAAGAGGCATCGCTTCGTAGAACTCCTTACAAGGACTCCAGTTCTTAAAATGTAAAATTACATGAAAATCATCAGTCACCCTTTTTATGGATCTGCAGTCTCTTCTATCAATTTAAAAACCCAAACTGAATTGTTTTGTTCATGAACTCTGGTTTGCCTTTTTTCAAGTATGAATAGTAAAATAAGGGATTGTATCAAATTTTATAAAAATCACTAAAAACTAAGAAAGACAAGCAATAGAGGAACGAAAGATACCAAATGGACAATAATCATAGATTGAAAAAAAGCAAGAAATACTCATAGTGCTTGCTTGAACAGTTCAACTTAATCAAACAAAAGACGGTGTCAAAAAGAAACAGGCAAGTGCAAAGGACGACACAAGGCGGATAGCGTATCATCCTAGGCGATGTATTCTGAATATCTGAACACCGCACATTCTACATTTTTTTACAGCTTAATGATGAAAATCGGTAGCTGACTTTTTTGCATTAGAATCTTTTACTTGATGCTTTTTCAGACTTTCCGTGTTTGGTATAGAGACGACAAATTAGTTATTTTTTTACTGATCTGTTCAAATACCATTGAATTTTAGAACCCTGTGGTTATCGTCTATTCATTCCAGTGTTTTGATTAAATTTCGATAGAATTTCACAGACAATATTACAAAACGTGTATTATATATGAATTACCCAGCCTTTCTTTTTGAATAGAAAAAGATCTTAATATAATATGAAAAAAAATATCAGGGATTGTTGTACGGAGTCGCGTCATTTGAGTTGCCTGTGGGAGTTGGTAAAATAAATAAAGATCGGCTCTACTTTTAATCCATTAATAATTATGAATTTTAAGCGCGGTAGGACAATAATTACAGTATTCCTAGAAGGAAATTATGACTTTGCGATATACTAGCCAATTAATTTAGTCTTACATGAAATTGTATCTAAATAATAAAATAAATTTGACGCAAGTAAATGATATAGTATATATAATATTACTTTGTTAATATTAGCAATATTAATATCACCATTCACATAACAATGAAGATCACAGACTTTTCAATAGAAATACGCCAATTGTTTATTCGAAAAGGTCAGACTTCCAGGTATATATAGATCAACATTTTACAAATGCTTTACCGGGATCCATTATAGATGTTCCCATATTCTCTTTAGTTGAAGGATGTTAATCTTTTTTATAGACAATAAGTTTTACCTACAGATGTTATTTGGTATTTGTGTCGTTTCATTTATATTATTTCCTCATGAAGGACTCCTTTTATTTACATCCATATTATATTAACGGGAAACTGAAAACTCGCAGGAGGCAAGTCGTTCTTATTGAAAAACTGGACCATGTCTCATTTATTTTAATATTCTTTATACGGCCAAATGGTTTATTATTGTTTTCCTGTGTCAAATATGATCATGCATATTTCTACACTATTTTATAAATACTCTTATAATTACTATCTATAGACAAAAGATCTTTAAAACGAAAAACTAGACCAGTGCTTTACTTTCACATATGTTTTATACTCTTCAACCTTTTTTTAAAACCAAGTTGTCAGTTCGTGATTTTTTTTTATAGTTGATATATTTTTACTGAATTGTAGATGAAAACCATCGATTCATATCTCCCCCTGTTCATAAATTCAGAAAATTAACGCATAACGTCTCGGTAATGTTGAACAATAAGGTTAATAAAATTAACGGTACCAATTTGCTTGTACCAGATGCGCATTTCGACAATACATGTCTCTTCAATGATGCTAGAGGCCAAAATATTTAAAATCCAAAGCTTATATAAAAGATGAAGAGCTATAATCCAAAAGGTCCAAAAAGCATAGCCAAATCCATGAAAGGAATCAGAGCTTTGCACGAGGGAGATACATTCCTTAATTTATAATAATTTCTATCATTTTGTAACAGCTAATTTTAATAACACAAAAAAAATCCGTATTTTCATGACAGTACCGAAGTACTGGCTACTGGGGTGGTGATAACCTCGGGGACTTATAGTCAACCAGTAGAGGCATCGACCAAGTGGTAGTAATAAAATTAACTATACCAATTTTCTTGCACCAGATGCGCATTTCGACAATACATGTCTCTTTAGTGATGCTCGTGGCCAAAATATTTGAAATCCAAAGCTTATAATAAAAGATGTAGAGCTATAATTCAAAAGGTCCAAAAAGTATTGCCAAACCCTTGAAAGGAATAAGAGCTTTGCATGAGGGAGATACATTCCTTAATTTATAATAATTTCTATCATTTTGTAACAGCTAATTTTAATAACACAAAAATCCGTATTTTCATGCCAGTACCAAAGTACTGGCTACTGGGGTGGTGATACCCTCGGGAACTAATAGTCCACCAGCAAAGGCATCGACCCATTGGTAGTAATAAAATTATGATACATAATTATTATAATTAAATTACTTAAAGTATGTGTTAAATAAGCAAAATTGTATTGGTTATTAAATGTGATCGAGCGAGAAGGCAATCAGCATTGTTACAATGTAGTCATTAAATTCTAACTTTGTACAGTTGTTGACAGTTTTAACCTATAACAATTTAAAACAGTCCTATGCAACAACTATTTAAGATAATTTCTCATTTACATTAGTAACAACTGATTGTTTGATCTCACGACACGTTTTAAACAGTCCAATCTATCAATATAGTTAGATGTAATTATGTCTTTAATCTGCTAGTTTATCCATTTATCTACTTTTCACGATTAATTATAACGAATAGCTCATTTTTGAAAATATTATGTCGTAGTTCAACAACCATCGATCCTATGATACAGTTAATGTGTAATTAAATGTGCTTTTCTCTCCCTTGAAATGTTAAGGTGAAAGATGGTGCTTAATCCAGAAACTCGCCTCCGTCGGACACACGAAATTTATAAAGCTATTTTTTTTTTAACACAATCGATTGAAATTCTACTAACGAAATAATCCCCTCCGCTCCGTTCAATACTATGTAACACTACACTCAATATGAGGTCATATTAAGTGTAGTATTGCGAAGTTTATATGGAACAAATATTATCACGCGTCAGAGATTGCTAACGAAAAAGCGTATAAGGTTAACAAGGAAGTGATTAGACTGACGCCACCTAGTTTCTACATCCAAGTTTATAGGTAACAATAAAAAAAATATGCTGATAATAATTAAAACAAAATTGAAAAAATGAGAAATGAGTGTTGTATTTTTCATGTAGAACTAGCTAGAAGTTCGGAGGACCCTCTCTGTGACGTGCAATATTTTCTGTGCAACATTAAACAATTGTTGTTCTCCATTTCATACAATTTCGAAAACTCCTCGTTCCCAGAATAAATTCCATTTGTCTATTAAAGAAACAAGCTGCGACACCATTTCTGATTTACGGTATTATTTACACCCAAAGATGTTGATTATTCAGATGTCGATAAGGTAAATCAACTTAACGTTTATAGTAACAAACGCATAATATACAAAGACTACCATTGTTGCCTAAGTAACGATTATATCATTTTATGTTTAAGGCCAACCCTTTTGTTTTTTCAATCATTTCAAACTTAGGGATTTATCATTGTTTACCTGGGATAAGTGTGTGTGTGTGTGTGAGTGGGGGGGGGGGGGGGGGGGCACTTGTTGTCATGTTGTTTCATAGAAATATTGCAAACATACAATATTCTCAGTGAAATGAGTCCAAAAAATATATTTGAGGGAAAATTGCCTTGAAATAGGGCTCTTCCAACAAATATGTGTGGGTAGAGTAAGCCATTATCAGTGCTTTGAGATGATTTGACTGACATCCCCCTAATTTCCTATATTGGGCTTAAAAAGAAAACGTGTTCGACAATAAAGGAGAAGATTCAGTGACCCCCTTTTTGTCCCAAAATAAAGCAGTTTTAGAAAATTGTGAAAATGTAATCTTTATAGATATAGGAAGATGTGGTGTGAGTGCCAATGAGACAACTCTCCATCCAAATAACAATTTAAAAATTAAACCATTATAGGTTAAAGTACGGCCTTCAACACGGAGCCTTGGCTCACACCGAACAACAAGCGATAAAGGGACCCATAAGCTATATTTTGCTATATTTTGATATTTTAAGCTATATTTTGCAAAGTAAAACGCTTCTGCTACTTACATATGAGCTGTTGTTGACAATACAATGCACACATATCGCTTTCTAGCATTTTAAGTCGTGCTAAATTACCGAAATCTTCCAAATTTCAGTATTTTGTTAATTTTAGACGGTTTCCGTCTAAAATGAAAGTGGCCGCATTCGTGTTCATTCATAATATTGAAATGTAAGTTGTATTTGATGATAATACAAAACATATATAAAGGTTGAGGATGAACACGGATGCGGCCACTTTCATTTTTGACAAAAACCATCTGAAAAGGGACGTTGTTTTGGCATATTTGATAGATTTTTCATAGTTTAGCTTAAATCAGACCGTTTTTAATGCTTAAATCAGTTAAAATCTTTCACATTAATTAATCAGATTAATTGAAATAGACACACAAGTTTTTAAAAAGGGTAAACAAACTTGTGTGAGATGAACCTGAAACTTGAGGCCAAAATCGGTCCTTACGGACCTACTCCTTTGTAAAAATTAATATACAGTAAAGAGTACATGTATATGTTTTTGGCACAGTAACAACACTTAATTTTGTAAAAGGGATCTAGTATATAACCCTTCCTTGAACACTGCGTACATTTAACTTTACTTGAGGCCTTATTCAAAGCTCTATAGAGTTGTTAAACTTATATAAATAGAATAATCATTTTGAACAGTTCATTTACTCACTTATTGTCATATATCTCACATTTCTTCTAATGTAGGTAACTCCAACATTTTGATTTATTAACCTAAAAAGTACAACTACTACGGGAATAAGAGGTATAATTGGACCATTACCAATCTTGTAATGAAAACAAAATAGTACATTAGTGTTGTTTATCAACTTAGAATCATCTTTTGTATCAAATTAAACTGTGTGTATGCAGGTTAGAATATTAGTCAACACTATATTCTTTAATGATGCATTGTGATTTGGAATTTTTTGGATAAAATTATACACAAATCGTTGTAGATTTTGTCTTAAGTTTTCATAAACTATTAAGCTGAATATAACATAACAGTAATACTGGAAACAATCAGTCAAATATACAATCAAGGCGGAAGAATTTGTATCAAATGGGCTTGAATCAATTCGACCAAGAAAGGAATTAGCAGCTATTAAAAAAACTCGCTCCTTTAGATTTTCTTTTAAAACGGAAGCAGTTTAGGTGGAGAAAAATGTTTACAATAAAAAATCCAAGTCTACCATGCCAAAATCTTATGCGCTTGAAAATTTGGATGTAAATCAAACCAAAGCATAATCAGACTCGCGCTTCATACAAAATATATTTACAAAAAGAGGCATTAAATTTGATCAATGATGGTAAAAATATTTTCAGTAATATTTGACTGTAGTAATGTTCTTCTAAACATTTTGTCCTTTGAAGCATGCAAACTTCTATGCTGGGGAAACGCACTTATTGAAATGAGGGTTTATTTAACGATTATTGAAATTGAATTAAAGAACTTTGAAAGATGCCTTTTTATGTTTTTTTACTGCATATGCTCGATATGAGCACAAACCCAAGTCGACAGTTGTAGTGCATGAAAGTCATTTCAAACTTCGTCCAATACTCAAGTAGCAGCGAAAATTGATAAATAAGCTCAACTGTAACACGGTGTATTTGGCAAAACGTTAAGAAAGTTTGGTCCTCAATGCTCTTTAACTTCGTACTTTATTTGGCCTTTTTTACTTTTTTGGATTCGAGCGTCACTAATGAGTGTTTTGTATACGAAACGCGCGTCTGGCGTATATACAAAATGTAGTCCTGGTATCTATGACGAGTTTATTTGCAACCACTGGGTCGATGATGGAGATTTATTCCTCCGAGGGTATCACCAGCCTTAGTAGTCAGCACTTGTTTTTGCTGACATGAATTATCATTGATAGGGTTATATTTATAAATTACCTGTTTATAAACTCTAGTCCAATGGGATAGAATGCGTTCCACATAGTCACCAAATTTTGAATTGTTTATTGAAAGAACATGACTTATACCAGACAATAGTCCAGTCAAACTAAGATTTAACCTCAAACTAATTGCAACAGAAAATTTTTAGTTCTAATCTATAGTATTATGCCCTTTATATACACAGAAAAAAGTCCCATAAAATCTAACTCGAGGAAAACTCAAAATCAGCATTTGAAATTTTCTATGGAAATTAACATTGGGAGGGGAGATAACTCTTGCAAAAAATAGTCTTTTTAGTCAGTTTTTGATTGTTTTTCTTGAAATGTATGTATATTATGATTCTTTGATTGGGTTATAAGTTTGTATTTGACTAAATTATATAATCTTCTGCTCATGAAATGTTCAAAACCGAAGTGTTATGGGTAGTTTTATTTTTTTCGTACATTTTTCATTAAAGAAATGGCAAATTTGAAGCTTTGTAACCATTTTGAAAAAAAATGTGAAAATTTGGTATTGTTTATATCTGTATATTACATTTTTTCAGCAACTTACTTATCTTAAGAAACTTTAAACCACAAAAAGAAGAATACATGCTTAATCATTTTTTATTAAATTTGAGATTCTTTACCTTGACATGTTGAAAAATTCAATAAATGGTCAACTAATAAATTACGAAATCTAGATTATAGCTTGATAACATATATGAAAACACCTTTAGAGTTGTTTGTTATACTCTAAAGACCGCCAAAAACCAAGAATCAATTCATTCTGATGAATAGAAGCGGTAAAGTTATAATTTTGTATCAATTTTAATTGATATTTCTGCCTTTTTTGCAAGAGTTATTTCCCTTTTCAATGCAAATCTCCATAGGGATTTTAAATGGTAATTTTCTTAGTTTTCCTCAAGTTAGATTTTAAGGGACTTTTTTTCTGTGTATATTTGGGGTATAATACTACAGATTAAAACTTAGAAATCTTCTGTTGCAATTACTTTCAGGTTAGGGTCAAATTTATGCTAGATTGACTGGACTACAAAGAAACAGCAAATGGTGATGTCGAAAATACTTTAGCATGAAAAGTGCTGATTCTGACATTTAAGAGGTAAATAGTTATCATAGGTACCAGGATTATAACTTGATACGCCAGACGCGCGTATCGTCTACATAAGACTCATCAGTGAAGGTCAGATCAAAATAGTTATAAAGCAAAACAAGTACAAAGTAGAAGAGCATTGAGGACCCAAAATTGCCAATTATTGTTCCAAATAAGACTATTAAAGGTAATCTATTCCTGGGACAAGAAAATCCTTAGTTGTTCGAAAACGTCAAAGTTTTGTAACAGGCAAATTGTAAAAATGACAAAATAATTGATATTCATGTCACCTCCGAAGTGCTGACTACTGGGCTGGTGATACCCCGGGTTCGAAAGTTGAAAAACATTGAGGACTTGACTTGAAACAGTAAGATAAAGGAGGGGTGTACTCCTAAATTTACTTCTGGAGAGGCACCTTTAGATCTTAAAAAATTTTATACCAGGTGGACTGAGGTAGAAATAATAAACCATAAATAGTTGACTGCGATAGATTGAGGAAAAAAAGTACAATCGATGAGAGAGGTGGATTCATGTGAAGCCAGGTTGAGGCACATCCAACAGACGAAACAGAAGTTGAAAATGTTAAGGCGGTTGAAAATTTGGTACAGGATTTATGCCGACCAAAACAAGACCTCCAGTCAGATATGATGGTTTTGTTCTATAATTTGCTTGATATAAGTATTTTTTCATATTTATACATACGAGGGCTGTCCGCCAAGTTCGTTGACCAGCTAGTCTGCTTAAAAATAGCATTTCAGAGGAATTCCTTTTGCATATTTGTAATCCTGTACTCTATCCTAGTTCGAATATATCAATATTTGTCCAAT
The DNA here is from genome assembly GCF_036588685.1 of Mytilus trossulus. Classification (NCBI taxonomy): domain Eukaryota; kingdom Metazoa; phylum Mollusca; class Bivalvia; order Mytilida; family Mytilidae; genus Mytilus; species Mytilus trossulus. The sequence continues at coordinate 9,255,746 of NC_086373.1, read as the reverse complement.
TTTAAATGCGAAATAATAACTTTTACTTTATATAAATATTAGCAATAGGGAACCAGAGCATGGCGACAATATCACTTAACATGCAGGCTGGTGTTTTCATATTTTTGTTATTTTTTTGTTTCAAAATCTGCCAAAATACATAACACTTGAATGGTGACGTCGGTAATAGTCTTGATGTTAACTTGATAAATTTGAATGGCCAAAATTTTGAAATGGCGGCGAAATCTTGATTTGAAGCATTGAATCCAGAATCGGTATCGCTGAAAAAAACCGGACGTTTACGGAAAAAGTGGAGCAGCGGGCAGTTATCAACTTTTGTGTAGACATCGGAAAAACGACAACAGAAACATACAAGTTCTCAAAACACTCTGAGAAATAAAGCAAGACAATGTACCGGCCCACACTTCTTTGAAAACTAGTCTAGATTTTATTTGGATTCGAATGTCTGGAATATCCTCCGTATAGCCAATGGATTTTGCGGTATTTCCGCATATCTATTCTTTTCTTCGTGGACAAAGGTTCAACGATTTATCTGAATTAAAACAGGAAGTAATGGACATAATCTTAATAATGAAAAGAGAACAGTTTGAGAAAATATTTGATGACTGGGGGAAAAAGATGTAAAAGATGTGTTGCTTGGAAAGGAGACTACGTTGAGAAAAGTTAAAATGTTGTCGTCGTCGAACGTCAAAACGTCGGAAATATTTATTTTGGTGCTCCGCGTTAGAGTTGCATGTTTGAATTGATGAAAATACAGCAGGTACTGAAATAAAATTGTGTACACTTAATCAGTAAATAATGAAATATTTTACATACTTGTTTTATTTATTTCGGACGGGTAAATAATATTTTATTGAGATTGTCCACAAACTTTACGGACAACCCTCGTACAGTACACGTATTGATATATTAAAAAAGTTTTTATAAAAGATAAGGATAAAAAGTAATAAACCAAAGTATGTTATTTATATTGTTAGAATGACGATTAAATTTCATTCTTGTTTCAGTACAACATGCATCTCATTAAAATTACAACAAAGGAAAATAAAAGACGTTTTACTGGGGACGCCTTCAATGATCTGCCAAAATGAGTGAAGCAGCGAGGAGGATTTTGAACAATTATATACTTTCTTTGCAAAACAAAAATCTGAGATCAGATGTGAAGACTGGGAATGTTTTTAAGAAACGGAGTATCTTATAAGGCACATAAAAACCCTTCACGGAGTAGAGACTGAATTTTCTTTTACAAAATAGTTGAGAAGAAGGTAGATGATTTAGAAATGGTACAAGATGCTCGTGATCAGTATGACTCTGGGAACCTTATAGAAGATGTTTCTAATAATACGGGGGATTTGAGGTTTATGGGGTGATGAAAAACATGCAAATCCGTTTGAAAGGAGGAAAAATGGTAGGAATTTGCAAAAAATACACCAGCAACCAACCAAACAAAATTCGGCATTCTTATATCAGATGTACTTAATATTAAAACATAGAGTTTGCAATTAAAGGATCCCAAATCATGCTTATGAATATATACATGTTTCAAAAGTTCGTTTTGTTCATATATGGATATACCTACCTGTTTAGCCAAAATTTTGGTTCAAATTCAAAAGTAACCAGAAATGAAATAAGGTTTGACTTCCCAAGAACTGGTAAAATAAGGTTAACACAAATTTTACATTTTATAAGTCACCACAGCAACAAACCATGACTAAGTTTCATCTTAAAAAAGATGTTATCCTTATGTTGTATCATCTTGTGAAACTTAGAATTATAAAGTTTGTGAAAATCGATTTAATAAAACAATTGTTTATTTCTTAAGATTAAACAGAAAGTATAAGGATGCTATGGGATCATGTTGTTATTTCTGTTCGTAAAGGAAATGGGGTGGAAAACATTTTTCTTTCAGATTTATTAAATAGGCACTAATTATGACTTCATAAAATAGAAAATCTTATCATTCCCATCAATCTCCAGTGACAAACCCGATGTTTCGAGAACAAGAGAACGTCACTGCTCCTATGAAATAGTCAATAGTAAAACAATGCCGGTGACATTACTGATTTAAACATATTTCAATACAACAGCCATACATTCGAAAGTTAGTATGTTAAAAATTGTGTTATAAGTAAAAGACAGGCACATAAAAGATGTTTTGTGTTCATTATAATGACAAAGTCAGTAAAAAATAAAATATGTTAATCTTCGCTGCTTTATGAATTAAATTAGAATAAAGACCATATACAATCAATAGAGACTCAGGTCATTAAATTTCGTCGTGTTTCAAATAGTCCTAAGCATCACGGGTAGAAAGGTCGTCATATCGAAGAGCGTTTAGTACAGTGAATTTGTCATAGTTTGGATAAGTTTGACATGTTAATTTATGTTGCTTTCCCAAACTATCGCCTCAACTCTATTCACACGAGCAGATAAGAAGCAAATAAGATGCTTGAATCTGTATTGGAGGTCAAACGATCTATATTGGAATTGTTGTTTCACGAAATTAACGCAGAATAAGCAAGATATTGGAATTGCTATGGTTTGGTTAAGAGATTGACATGGTTCAGTTAAGAGTTTAGAAATTCGTCATGGTTTTGGTCAAGATTGTCATGATTTAGATCGAAATAAATATATATGTGTTTCACTTTTATACTGAAAATTTGATTGATAGCGCCTGCTATTGAACGAAGTTACACTATATATTAACTGCCTGGGAAGAAAATGGCCTGTTTGACCAAATTTAGTGGGTGTAATCGTCAAAGCGTAAATTAAACATGTCATGTTACTTTTCGTAAGTTTTCTACAATATGAATTTAAAAGTCACTTCCCCTTTAAACTAGCTTTCGATATAATTTTACAAAAAAAAGGCAAAGCGTTGCTTCTGTTTCACATATAATATTTTCTCTATATGTCCATGGTTGACTCTGCCGGGAATATCATGAGCGGCATCACTAGTCAAATAGCTAAAGACTTATACTCAAAAGTGGCAGCCAGTCAAAAAGTAATACTTAATTTTCATTTTCTGTTCTAGAAAACTATACATTTGTTGGTTTTTCTTTATTTTAAATTTTGAACAAGTTTATGATGAATAAAAAGAGATTTGGGCTTATAGGTCCATGCTACAGTAACCCAACTACATAACTAACCAAAAGATATTAAGAGGACATCATCAGTCTTCAACCATTTACGAAATCGAATAGTTACGCGTGACATTGACAACAGTTTTAAACTTATTGGTTTTAAAACTATAATAGGTGAAATTACAATAAAAAGTGCTTTCAAAGTTCGAATTTAAAACATGAAAGATCACAACTCCGATTTTGGATTTAAACCGATATAATGTTCAAGTTTATCAATTATTATTACGAATCAATAAAAATCTTTGTAATATTGTATAAATGCATTGTGTATAGTATTATTAAATTATTTCAAATATCTTACTTTTTATGTAATAAAGTTTCTATACTATCTGAAAAAAACTCTTGCTATCTAGTTTTAAGTATGAGGTGGTATATTATTAAATGTGATTGAAACAAAAAATGAAAATCAAAGAAACACGTGTTATTTTGTCAGCTACATGAACAATTAAACTGTTAATTTTGACCTGGCGAGACAAGAAATCATCGTTTGAAAAAGGACAGAACGCATTATAAGATGGACGTAGATGAAACAGATGGTAAATTTGTTGATATATATCACAAGTACACTTCATTTGAGCTTCTTAGAACATTCAATGATATGTTTATGCTATCTACATTTGCCGTTTATCATTTTTGCTTATTTGATTTTCAATTTACTAGGTAATATCAAATGTAAGAGGACGCAGGACATACATAAATGAGACAGCAAACCAACAACACAAACATGAATTCTTCGACAATAGGATAAATTAAATAGGCCAAACTCTGTATCTGCCTGTTTTTATAAAATGGGTAAATATATTTGACAGAGACAACCAGAGATCTAAAACCATCAAACTATTTTCAGTGTAGCGTAAAACAGTAAGGTATGACATAGAACACCTTGTCGCGTCACTAGGTTCTGGACATTTTTGATGGGTCGCAACTTCGGAATTCAGTAAATATGTTTTTGAAATTAAATGTGTAAAACCCTTCCTTTCACAATAGTTAGCACTGATGAAAGCCTGTTTGGTGTCTGTGTTGAAAACTTATATTTATGATTTCGTAGTTTATTATAACTTCTTTTCAATTTGTGTAACTAAATATGTTTAGCATGAAAACAACACAGCCAAATTCATAAATGTTTTTTTGTTGTTATTTATTTACACGATAAGGCTAAAAAATTTACACAAATGCATTGAATTGGACTCATACAATTTTTCAGAGACAATTGCATCTATTGCTCCTTTATACGGGTCATTTGAAGCTGTTAGTGATACTGATTTACTTCTAGCATTCATCAAAGTTTAAACGATATATTGTCTCATTTTCAGGATAATGACATTTTTAGATATCATAACATGCTCTTTTATGGTACTGACGAATTCCTTGAGCACTATGTGCAAATCCATCATATGGGTTCACGATTGCACTTTGACGTTTAGCAGTAGATATTCATGGGTGGTCAAACAATGCATGGCTGCTGAAATAAATAAACGTAGTATTGTTTAATTAGCTCTTTGGGATTTAATTTTATTATATGACTGCAGTGTTAAATATATATCGATTTTTATTGGTAGACATAATCCAAAGATGCTCACAATATTGGCAGCAGAATTACATCCTGAAATTTAAAAGAAGCTATCTTAGAATCATGACTTTTTATCATTTGTTATTTATATGAAACTAGGTCCCACTAAATATCAGTACTTTATTTGTGTTTTTTTAGTGTTTCTGTTACTTGATTTTCTTGTTTTTATCCGATCTGGTGGGTTTTTCATGTGTGGCATGGTTAAGGCGAAGAAGAGGTTGGGGAGCCCGCAAACATGTTTTACTCTGCAATATTTTATTTATACTGTCTCAAGTTAAGTGTCTGTAATGCCGTGAATATCGTATGTAACTGTATATCATGTTTTGCTATTTATTTTGGACAGAAATAAGGCTGATGGTTTTTTAATTAGAATTCCTATTCATTGAATTTTGTCACAGCCTTTTATATCTTGCTTAGAAATATGGTTTTGCTCATGGATGAATGTTGAAGGCCTCTTGAATACAAAAAGTTGCTAACATCTACGTCATTTGATCTCAGGTGGATAGTTATATCATTGGCAACCATAATGCATCTACTTATAAAAAAGGGACGAAAGATACCAAAGGGACAGTCAAACTCGTAAATCTAAAACAAACTGACAACGCCATGGCTAAAAATGAAAAAGACAAACAGAAAAACAATAGTGCACATAACACAACATAGAAAAATAAAGAATAAACAACACGAACCCTACCAAAAACTATGGGTGTTCTCAGGTGCTCCGGAAGGGTAAGCAGATCCTGATCCACATGCGGCACCCGTTGTGTTGCTTATGTGATTACAAATCCGGTAAAAAGTCTAATTCGGTAGGTCAAATTCATGAAAGGGAAGGGGATTGTAGTTACGACGTAAGGAACATATCCGATATCATTTGTGAAACGGTTATTCCAATACGGTCAACCAACTCGTGATGGCGTCCGTAAAATTTACGAAGGAATGATTTCAACTTCACCATTTGGAACTCTTGGTTTAATAGCTTCCTTGTGAGCTGTAACCCTCTATCAAGAAAATCATGATAGGAAATGCAAGCACGGGAATATCGTATCAATTGGGAGATATATATCCCGTATGCAGGTGCTGCTGGAATGTTGCTACATAGAAATGGAAAGTTCACAATTGGAAAGCTGAAATCATCTCTTTTGTCGTAAAGTTTTGTCTTCAACCGACCCTCATTGTCAATTTCTAGATGTAAGTCAAGATATGAAGCCGACTTAACTGTATCTGTAGTATCCTTTATCTCCAATTCGATGGGAGAGATGCGATCCACATAGTACCAAATTTTGAATTGTTTAGTGAAAGAACGTCATCTATATAGCGGAAAGTAGAGTTAAAGGATATTGCTAACTTCTTATCTTTCTTCCTAAGAAGTTCCTGCATGAAGTCAGCCTCATAATAATAAAGAAACAAGTCAGCAAGTAGAGGGGCACATTTTGTTCCATAGGGATGCCGACAGTCTGTTGAAAAACACGTCCTCCGAACGTAACAAATATGTCGTCAATCGAGAAATCAAGCATCTTGATAATATCGGTTTCAGAGATTTTTTGTTTGAATCAGAATGATTCTTTACAAAGTAAGATTTGTCCCTCTCTAAGACAAGATACTTCTATCAACACGGCCATTATAACATATTACTACATTGTATGTACGTTTTTATGTCCTTTTGTGTTTCAAATGGAACGATTTTTGGTGATTTTGATAGAAATTCTTCATTATACACGACAAGAATTACATAACTGAACCATGTCGAACATGAACTTAACCATGACACAGATTTTTTAGTTATTTTAAATAGATTGCAAAAGTAGGTATTTTTCAGAATAATTGACCGCAGTTTTATATCACGAAGATATTCAGTATGTGATGTAACAGACTGTAAGAAAATAACTTTTTTAATGCACGATAAACCAAATAGCATGTTTTAAATTTTGCCAAGCTTTGTTTTGTGTTAAATCATTAACTTTATGATATAACTTGTGATGTACTAACATATTTACTTTATACAAAGGTACTTACCAGCTTGAATCAATTATCAAAAGTTCCGTTTACAAAATATTCCAATGTTTACATTTTTGCATTGATTATCATCAAAAAGACTTAACACCGTCATTTCAAACTTATCCAAACTATGACACAATCACTGTACTAAACGCTCCTCGATATGACGACCTTACTACCCGTGAACATGTTACTAACAAAATATTTTCCTTTTTTCATATCTGATTTTACGAGTACAAGGTTCTACACTTGTCACATGAATTTAAATGTAGAAATATTGTCTTTTGTTATTATAACAATTAAAAGTTGTGTATGTGTAGTATAACATTAAGGGTGCATATTGTTATCGAATAGGTTTATATCAGTTACTATTATTGTAAAATTTTAGGAAAAGCTCTTCTCGATTTTTTTCGAAAAACTAAGGATAGATCACCTTAGACGTATTTGGCACAACGTTTTAAAATTTTGGATCCTCAATGCTCTTCAACTTTGTATTTGTTTGACTTTATATAACTATTTTGATATGAGCGTCACTGACGAGTCTTATTCAGACGAAACGCGCGTCTTGCGTACTAAATTATAATCCTGGTAACTTTGATAACTATCTGCACATTTGTTGTCCGTCTTCTCAGTCTATTTTCATTGAATGTTATTATCGGGAAAAAGTTTGTTTGAATTTCAGAAATAACTTAGTTAAATAGACATAATTAGTTAAATAGACGCTCTTCACTATACTACTACCTGTCGATACATTTATTTTTGGCATTGCACAAGTCATGTCTTCTTTGACTATTAATGACGTTAAAATACTAAATCCCTGTGATGTGTTTTAGTCGATTTTAGTCTCTGATGCATGATTTTTTACTATTAATTGGTTTTGGCTTTTAACTAGCTGTCAGTAACTGCGAGTACTCTCAAATCGTATTTTCTTGTTAATTCGACCTGTTGATACTGTTTATAATGCTTTTTTGTCATTTTTTATTTATATGGATCTTGGCTGTATACCAGCTTTGATTATTTGTAATATCTTCAATTTTTCACTTATTCTTACAACATTTGTATAAACTTCAAGATTATAAAAAAACGTTTTTTTTCTAAAGTGAACATTGATTGGTTAAATATTTCTCAGTGTGTTTGAATTTGTTTGATAGCCTTTTGGTCATGACTGTTTGTCTCTAATATTTAATTAACTGTGCATTTGTATTCAGATATCGCAGATCAAATTTATTCGTTCTTTGTGTAATCATACGTTTTTTGATTGAGTTAAGTCTGCTAATTGATATTTTATCGTATGTTTTTATATGTTGTGATGTTATGCTATTGTTTTAGAAAAAGGGAGAAGGTTTGGGCCCATTAAAACGTTTAATCCCGCTGCAAATGTTTGCACCTGTCCTAAGTCAGGAATCTGATGTACAGTAGTTGTCGTTTGTTTATGTAATATATACGTGTTTCTCGTTTCTCGTTTTGTTTATATAGATTAGACCGTTGGTTTTCCCGTTTGAATGGTTTTACACTAGTAATTTTGGGGCCCTTTATAGCTTGTTGTTCGGTGTGAGCCAAGGCTCCGTGTTGAAGGCCGTACTTTAACCTATAATGGTTTAATTTTTAAATTGTTATTTGGATGGAGAGTTGTCTCATTGGCACTCACACCACATCTTCCTATATCTATAAGCCTACACGTAAAACATATAAACGAAATTACATATAAAAAGTCATTGAAAAAGCGTTAAGTCTTTTGGAAGCCAATTTGACCTGGAGAAAATCCGTTTTCTGATTTAATGTATAGACCTCTATATATAGGTGACAACTCTTGATCTTTTCTCAAACTTCATTTTGATTTTGTCTAGAAGTGTCTTTCGTTATTCAAATAGGAAGTCAGTAATTTAGATATGTTTGAAGTCATGAACCAATTACATTTGATCATACAATTCTATTTGAGAATATTTAAACCCCTCAATCGGAGTTCAAGTAGAAACATCATAATAAGATAAACTGAGAATGACTAAAAAGATGTTATCAGACAAACGACAAATGCATGTTCGATGTATTCAATCTGTAATGATGTTTACCTCTTAAATTAATTAGTATTAACCTTTAGGCTATTTGCAAACTTATAAGTATGAAAGATATAATTTAAAAAAAATCTTATTATACGGTTGGTAATCATGGTGGCACGCGAAACACATGATACGCCTCCATACTGTCTCGGAATATTAAAGAACAGACAACATTACAACAAAATGTGGATTGCACAAATTATTTTTGACGATAAGTTTTCTGGACGAACAGAGATCTATGAATGGTGTCTAAAAGAAATTGATCTACTAATTGACGTTTCTTCGTAAAAAATAAAAAGTGCTGCTGGGAATTCCATTCAAAAAGTATATGTTAGTGTACTTAATCGTACCAAAGTATCAATTTTTTATCAGTCATTAAATAAAATATTCATTGAAGAAGGAAGTACTTCTTTATTTGGTTATTCAAAAGCAATATGTAAATTGTAAAAGTACTGTTATAAATGACACATAATAAACTGTCAATATAATGTATAATATCACAATAATTATAAGCTTCGATACTAACAATTTTCTTTCTATATACCATTATTTCCACCCATTGTACCGAATTAATACAGACTCGTGAAATATTTTCTTAAGCAACATGGTTGCCATTACTGAAGCAATTATCTTATAAACATTGTCGAACTTTGTTTTCTTGCATTGCTATCGCTTTTTCTTTGGTTTGTTTTCACAAGACTTTAGGGCAATAAAAACAACTCCCATACTGTTGATCACATATAATAATCACTAGTTGTGTGAAAGCATTAACATTAATTTGATTCATCATTACACCTCATTCTACCCCAAGATCTAAGGTACGAACGTTTAGTAATCGACTTATATTCAACAAGTGTGTTTGTTTTCGCACCGGACGTAGCTGTATATATTTAGGTCTTTTACGTATAAAAACTGTTTATATTCACCTTATGACAGACTTTTTTTCTGTTTTTTCCACAACAATATGAGAAAAGAGATTATTAAACTGTATTATATTTTGAACGCAAATGCGAATATAGAACAATTCGTTTATAAAACATAATGTCCACCGCAACATGTAAGACCAAGGATCAATATACATAAATACTTATTAAGATATGTAAAAACATACTCATCAAAATTAAGCGATAAACCTCCTTAAAACTGGGGAAAATTCGGTACAAATGGCTTCTAATTAGACCGCACTATCACATAGTTGTTATTTTGGTGTTGCCCAAAAATAATCATGTTTACTGATATAATATCGATTAAGTATTGATTTAAAAAAAAATATTACTCAAGTACAGTCATTTTTCATATCAAAATTTATATGTAGATCAAGTATTTTATATTTAAACTAGAACAGTTTATATTTAAACTAGAACAGTTTTATATTTAAACTAGAACAGTTTTATATTTAAACTATAACAGTAATTATAAAAAAGGTCTATACCCTTTTAACTTCATCACACCGAATGTACCCACGTCTGCGTTGACAGTTTAACATTTACATATGAAACTGTAAATACATAGATTATATTGTGCAATATCAGAAACAAACTGTCCGTTTTCAAAGAAATGTTTGCAGCCAATCCTTCCAAGAATGTTTAAAAGGTAATGTTAGTGTATAATAATACGAGTTTACCGAGTAAGCAATCACATAAAAATAAGATAAACATATATATATATAACACACACATAATGATTGAAAAAACGTAGAAGTTTTGGTACATTTGGAACTTGATTCAGACACTTTTTTTTTTATCTTTCACAACTCATTTATCTCGGATAAAATTACCGAAGTCAGCAAAACGGCAATTATTTGGAATGCAAAAACATTAAAGAATAATCTCTTATTAAGAACATAAGCATAATTTATGAACCTATTTTTTTGTATGTTTGAAGTAAATCTAAACGGGTATGATGGAGACCGAACGTTTTTGAAGTACAAGACATAAATTTACAACTTCTAACGAAGAACGGGAGAGTTACTCGGATAAGTAAATTGTACTTAATTGTTAATTCATAATTATAGTGTTTGAATGTATATATTTATATATATACTTAATCACGCTTGTGTTTTGCTTTTTAATAAATGTGACTTGGATGGAGGGTTGTCTAAATGGCACTCATACTATGTCTTACTTTTATATCTATATACGATGTATGTTTACAGTTTTAGATGCTGCGGTCAACCCCTCTTATCGCCTTATAAGATTTATTTCCAAGAGGGGTTAACTAATTTGTTTTAACGTTTATGATTTTTTTACGTATGCAAAATGCCACAAAATGTTTACATGTTTAAAGACGGAAACAACTTAACAATCATTTTAATATAAAGATTCTGGAACATGGTCGTTTGAGATGAAGGGTTGTAACCTAGAAACGGCAATAAGACATAAAGGTATAATTGAAAGGGATATCAAGTCAGGAATATGACAGTTATCTTTTTTGATAGGTTAAAGCTTTTCATTTAGTCCATGTGATAATGGACTTTTTGTTATGAGAATATACTTTTTAGCCCTGCAACAAACAACTATGGAGACTGAATTTTTTTTTAAGGGTCTTTAAAATGCAGATTGGGACAATTTTTACAGGTATAGGATTGAGCGTCTCCATTATGACCTCCGTATGTATAAATACCTAACAACGCTCCACTTTGAAGAGGGCTTTCGCGTCTGGCGTACTAAATAATAATTCTGGTACCTTTGATAACTATTTAGTGTCGATGGAAATAAGTCCAACGGTGATCATGTATCTGTTCCCCAATCACCCTTCGGGTTAATTTGTCTTTGATGAATTGCGAAATACAACTTCTAAAATAAAAATTACCATTATTAACCACTGCCTTATTACAGTTCTTGTCCATTCGTTTTTGATGTGTTTTGTTATTTGATTTTGCCATGGGATTATAAACTTTCCGATTACTAGATTTTTCTCTAAGTTCAGTATTTTTGTGATTTTCTTTTTATTATATATAATTACCTTCATTGTACTAAACAACATGTAACTAAGAAATTGGGTCTGATGTCAGCACTGAGGTCCAAGTGCACTTCGGTCGCAATGTACTAGGGTTTTAAGTTATCATGCCTGTTCTCCTTGTCCTCTTGATAATTTTTCTCCAATCAGTTTTGTTGTTGGTACCTTTTTTAATATTTCGATTATGGTCATCATAGTGTCAATTCGTGCAACTCCTTAAGTTTCTATTAAGAATTTAATAATGTTATTTTCAAGATCACATATTGTAATAAATAAATTGATGAAAATAACACAGTCGGGTTTTTTTCAGTCATGGATCAAAATGGTGAAGAATTTAATAATGTTATTTTCAAGATTACATATTGTAATAAATAAATTGATGAAAATAACACAGTCGGGTTTTTTTCAGTCATGGATCAAAATGGTGAAGATATAAAACAGCATTTTGTTTGGTGCTTTTGTGTGAATAAAATGTAGAAATATTTATTCTACCGGAGCATGAACATATTATTTGTTAAGCTATTAATGATTTATTTATATATTTTAGAAATCAATAATTTCGAGCAATTGAACATGGAACTTGATATAAACATTAGGTACCAAACATTAAAACTAAGAATATCAAAATATGTCACAGAAAAAAATGGAGTTACCCCTCTTTGTATTGTAAGTATAAAAAAAAAGTTTTGATGGATTGGAAGAGGTGGTATTTTCATAAAGACTGTTTTTGTCTAACACTTTTCCTTCTTCCAGTTCTTTGGTTATGTCTTCTTTGTTTCAACTTTTTGTGATGACGGCTCATTTGAAGATTTCTTGTTGTTGTTTTCGTCCTTACCTTTTGTATTGGTTTTCGATTTTAGTTGACTTATTATTAATCTCACTGTCAACTTCTGCCTTAGCGTCATCAGATTAATCTTTATCATCCATACTGCACCTTCTCCTGGTGGGATTTGTTCTTTTACTTGTGTTATAGGAATATAAAGATCTTGTCTTTATACCAGCTTTGATTATTTGGAATATTTACTCATTTTCACTTTTTCCTACTACATTTGTATGAACTTTAAGATTATTCTCCTTAAATCTGTACAGGGAAATTTAAGCTAGCTCTAATTGTAGAGTTTATTTTTTTTTAATTGATATTCACCCCATTTTGAATTAGTGTTAAATTATTTATTTATATGACAGAACTTTCTTGGTATTCCTAATTATTGGAAGAATTTTATACACATATTAAGTAGTATACCTAAAACGACAAAGTTATTTTTCATTTACCTGTATATATTATTAAAACCAGCTTATATCAAAATTGATTATTTTTTCGAAGGGTTAAATATTTCGCGGTGGTGTCTTGCCTTGGCTTTGTTTGGACTTGTTTGTTTGCTTTTTAGCCTTGAATGTTTAATTAACTGTGAATTTGCATTCAGATATCGCAGATCAAATTTATTCGTTTTCTGTGTGTTAATGCACGTTTTTTGATTGAATTAAAGCGTTCCAATTGATATTTTATCGTGTGTTTTTCTATGTTGTAATATTTTATATGCGATTGTTTTAGTAAAAGTGAGAAGGTTTGATACCATTAGAACGTTGAATCCCGCTGCAAATGTTTGCACCGTCTGAAGTCATGAATCTGATGTACAGTAGTTGTCGTTTGTTTCTGTAATTTATACGTGTTTGTCGTTTTATATATACTAGTACACACCCGCGAAATCGCGGGCATTCAGAGCGTAGTTTAAAGTATGTAAAGTGTTGTTGGAAGAATTTTGTAAAATATTGAATGACTGGAGAATTTCCTCAAAAGTATCATAAGTCATAATTTATTCCAAGATTCCATTTTTTTGGTTTTCTATCAATTAAATATGGTATTTTGAAGGTTGTACGGTAACCTATAATTGTTAATACCTGTGTCATATTGGTCTCTTGTGGAGAGTTGTCTCAACATGGCAATCATACCACATCTTCTTTTTTTTTGGAATCAATGAATTTTGTTAAAGATTTAATGACTGGAGAATTTCAGAAAAGGTATCAAAAGTTCACATGAATATTTTTAGCGCTTATCTGTATACTATGAACATTCATTACTATATAAATATGGTGTATTTACTTTCAATTCTAAGTTTAATAATCGATCCATAGTGGTCATTGACATAGTATACTGACCCTCTCTATTTAATAAACTCTGTGACTGCCGTGGATAGTAAAATTGAAAATGATAGCAGATAGAATTCTGAAAATACACTTTATTCCTTGTATATGTATGTTCAAAGTATACAGAAAAACGCAAACCGGAAGTCTCATCTGACTTAAAATTTTGTCCAATGACGGGACAATATCCGGATGACTTTTTTCTCGTTTTTCTCTAAAAATAACTATGAATAATCAAATGATTGGATGACAAATGGCACTATGCACTGTACCTATAGGACACAGAGGTGTGCTGATAAAATAATTGTGGAAAGAAGAGAAGCGACACCCAAAATGAGGTCTTCTCGTTTAATAGTATATAAGATATATATATAAACGAGTCTAAATTGAAAACTACGTTCAAACCTATGACTGCGTTGGATAAAAACCGCAATTTTTATACGTGTGCATGTCAAACAAATTTCGTTGTAGAAGGGTCTAAAAACAGCACAAACAACATTTTCCAAAAGACCAAAAGCGTGAAAAAGTATATTTAAACAAAACGCATTTAACTAACAGGTCGAACAACTGATGTTCTTTAACCCTGCTGACTGCCATTGGCGATTGCCAAATAAAATTGATCACAAGATGTAACAAAATGGATCTTAATATAAATTTAATACGTCACAGAAATTTTTTTTTGTTAACTTGTGGACAGGATGTTGTGCCACACACATTCGGTGTCAATATTTCTTTAGTACACCATATCCGGATTTCGACAATAAATGTCTCCTCAGTGATGTTAGGGATCAAAACGGTATTTGGAAGGCCATATAAAAAGTACCCTCATTTTTAGAGAAAGTACCCTCATTTTCAGATTAACTCTTGGATTTTAAGAGTCAATATATAGGATGAACGGATCATATAAACCGGAGGGAAAATATGATAAATGCCCAAACAAAAAATATAAACGAGTTTTAATTGAAAACTACGTTCAAACCTATGACTGCGTTGGATAAAAACCGCAATTTTTATACGTGTGCATGTCAAAGGGATAATTCATACTTTGTAAAGAATCATTCTGATTCAAACAAAAAATTCTCTGAAACCGATATTATCAAGATGCTTGATTTCTTGATTGACAACATATTTGTTACGTTCGGAGGACGTGTTTTTCAACAGACTGTCGGCATCCCAATGGGAACAAACTGTGCCCCTCTACTTGCTGACTTGTTTCTTTATTATTATGAGGTTGACTTCATGCAGGAACTTCTTAGGAAGAAAGATAAGAAGTTAGCAATATCCTTTAACTCTACTTTCCGCTATATAGATGACGTTCTTTCACTAAACAATTCAAAATTTGGTGACTATGTGGATCGCATCTATCCCATCGAATTGGAGATAAAGGATGCTATAGATACAGTTAAGTCGGCTTCATATCTTGATTTACATCTAGAAATTGACAATGAGGGTCGGTTGAAGACAAAACTTTACGACTAAAGAGATGATTTCAGCTTTCCAATTGTGAACTTTCCATTTTTAGGTAGCAACATTCCAGCAGCACCTGCATACGGGGTATATATCTCCCAATTGATACGATATTCCCGTGCTTGCATTTCCTATCATGATTTTCTTGATAGAGGGTTACTGCTCACAAGGAAGCTATTAAACCAAGAGTTCCAAATGGTGAAGTTGAAATCATCCCTACGTAAATTTTACGGACGCCATCACGAGTTGGTTGACCGTTATGGCATAACCGTTTCACAAATGATATCGGATATGTTCCTTACGTCGTAACTACAATCCCCTTCCCTTTCATGAATTTGACCTACCGAATTAGACTATTTACCGGATTTGTAATCACATAAGCAACACGACGGGTGCCGCATGTGGAGCAGGATCTGCTTACCCTTCCGGAGCACCTGAGATCACCCCTAGTTTTTGGTGGGGTTCGTGTTGTTTATTCTTTAGTTTTCTATGTTGTGTCATGTGTACTATTGTTTTTCTGTTTGTCTTTTTCATTTTTAGCCATGGCGTTGTCAGTTTGTTTTAGATTTCCGAGTTTGACTGTCCTTTTGGTATCTTTCGTCCCTCTTTCAAACAAATTTCGTTGTAGAAGGGTCTAAAAACAGCACAAACAACATTTTCCAAAAGACCAAAAGCGTGAAAATATATATTTAAACAAAACGCATTTGACTAACAGGTCGAACAACTGATGTTCTTTAACCCTGCTGACTGCCATTGGCGATTGCAAAATAAAATTGATCACAAGATGTAACAAAATGGATCTTAATATAAATTTAATACGTCACAGAAATATTTTTTTGTTAACTTGTGGACAGGATGTTTTGCCACATATATATATATATATTTGCGAAAGCAAATTTACAGATCTAACATTGTTGGGTTGATGTTTAGACGAGTTATATATATATATATATATATACGAGTCTAAATTGAAAACTACGTTCAAACCTATGACTGCGTTGGATAAAAACCGCAATTTTTATACGTGTGCATGTCAAACAAATTTCGTTGTAGAAGGGTCTAAAAACAGCACAAACAACATTGTCCAAAAGACCAAAAGCGTGAAAAAGTATATTTAAACAAAACGCATTTGACTAACAGGTCGAACAACTGATGTTCTTTAACCCTGCTGACTGCCATTGGCGATTGCCAAATAAAATTGATCACAAGATGTAACAAAATGGATCTTAATATAAATTTAATACGTCACAGAAAAAAAAGTTTGTTAACTTGTGGACAGGATGTTGTGCCACAAACATTCGGTGTCAATATTTCTTTAGTACACCATATCCGGATTTCGACAATAAATGTCTCTTCAGTGATGTTAGGGATCGAAACGGTATTTGGAAGGCCATATAAAAAGTACCCTCATTTTTAGAGAAAGTACCCTCATTTTTAGATTAACTCTTGAATTTTAAGAGTCAATATATAGGATGAACGGATCATATAAACCGGAGGGAAAATATGATACATGCAAAAATATATATATATATATATTAGACCGTTGGTTTTCCCGTTGAATGGTTTTACGCTAGTAATTTTGGGGCCCTTTACAGCTTGTTCGGTGTGAGTCAAGGCTCCGTGTTGAAGTTCGTACATTGACCTATAATGGTTTAATTTTATAAAGGAGTGGGTCCGGTAAGGACCGATTTTGGCCTCAAATTTCAGGTTCATCTGACGAAAGAATTTGACCACTTTTTAAACACTTAAGTGTCTATTTATTTGAATCAATTAGCTTTTGTGAAAGATTTTAACTGAGTTAGTCATTAAAAACGATCCGATTCAAGTTCAAATATGAAAAATCTACCAAATATGCCAAAAAATGTCGCTTTTCAGTTGGTTTTGGTCAAAAATGAAAGTGGCCGCATCTGTGTTCATCCTCAACCTTTATATATGTTGTGTATTATCATAAGATGCAACTTACATTTCAATATTAAGGATGAAAACGAATGCGGCCACGTTTCTAAAATTTGACTAAAATGCTAGGATTGTGAAGATTTTAGTAGTTTAGCATGACTTGATGGTGCTAGTACCCGATATTTATGCATTGTATGGTAAAAAAACAGCCCATATTTATGTAGCCAAGCATTTTACTGTCCAATAATAAATCAAAAGTTTACATGTTAACAATTGTGTAAAACTGCGATATTTTGGGGCCAGAAAAGGGTCTTACTGGACCTACTCCTTTTTATTTGGATGGAGAGTTGTCTCATTGGCACTCACACCACATCTTCCTATATCTATATCTCACAGAAGGGTTTTAAATTTTACACTTTATTGAATAGTAATTTTTGGTATTTATTTTCAAATTCAAGAGGACAGAAAATGTACATTGAAAGTTTTCCTCTTGTGCAAATTGTGGTAATTTCTTAATATTTGGCATGATGTCGATCTGTAAATACTCCATAACAACACATTAATCTTTAGAATAAACGTTTTACGTTTACCACAACGGCGTTCAGAAGTAATATCTCTTTCGTCGATGCATTGTTGTCTCGATTTTCTTTCGCTATATTGAATGTCTACTTTCCCTCCTTTCTTTCATTTTCCAAGCCCACTAATTGGTTGGTCCTTTTTTTGTGCCTGCTGCATCTACAACATAATATCAAGTGGAGTTAATACTTCTTTATCAAATATCAAATAGGTTAACAGCGAGGATATTTTTGTTTCCATTCCTTGTTTTGAATAACTCTCCAAGTATGTCTGTCGCTATTTTCCCCATTGGAAAACTGCTTTGTACTATTCCAATAGATAAAAATGGTGAAGATATAAAACATCATTTTTGTTTGGTGCTTTTGTGTGAATAAAATTTAGAAATATTTATTCTACCGAAGCATGAACATATTGTTTGTTCAGCTATAAATGATTTATTTATTTATTTTAGAAATCAATAATTTCAAGCAATTGAACATTGTACTTGATTAAAACATTAAAACTAACCAAGATTAGAATTTTCAAAATTGATTTCAAAATTTTCCATAATCTGAAAAACATAAATTGAGAAAATCTTTTTATGTGTATAATGACAAATTCTGATATAGTTTTTAATACAAATTATAGTTGTTTCAAAATGAAAAAAATCCTGATCAGATGGTCAAAAAAGAGACAAAAGTTAAGATAAACAAATAGAGTTTTCCCTCTTTGTACTTGCTATCTCCCATCATGTACACATTTTTATTATTATGTTTCCATATTTGTCTTAAATCATATTTTATTATTTACAATGTATGTTAGATTGCATGTGTTGTTTAAGTGGATATTTTATGAACTTTGTTGATTTATATGCTCTATATAAGGCCCTTCAATTAGGAATAAAGATAAAAAATTTTATTATTTATTGTGAGTACGTCTTTCGCACTTATCTTTAGATTAAAATTGATCGTCAAGAAATGGAGCTATATTTATATTTTTATGTCTGATGTTTATATTTGCTTTATGAAGGCTGCTGATTTCTAAAGTTTAATCTGGTACGCTTCCAGTAAAAGATTTGTTTTGAAGTAAATGGGAGATTTTTTATACAACATGCTTACATCCAGTTATCTCCTTTTGACAACTAAACGGACTTTAAAGAGCTTTTTCGAAATGATTTTAAATTGACGTAATAATAGCTTTGGATATACCTGTGTAGTTAAAATGCTATCTCTGATATCCAAATACATGTTTGAAAACTATATTTATTCTGGGTGCAACACTATAAACGTGATACACTTCTAGTAGGTATATTAAAAATGTCAGTCGAAATTTGAAAACAATGTTTAGGTTGAGCTAAAAAATAAAATATATAATCCAATGACAACGCCATAGTTTTCTCGCTTTATTTACAAAATTGAAATATTACAAGTCTTCAGCTAAAAACGAGCGTATTTGATAGTCTTAAACTTAGGCGTAATGCAATTACTGGCAGGCCTTGTACAACCACAAACAGAATTATCTATACCGGTTTTATAACATAAAAATTAAACTATCAAAATCTGAATACACATGTCCACTAAATGAATTTCAAAAACACTGCTATTTTGAAACAATGGTTCAATCCTTAATTCAATTCATGTATCACTGTTTAATTTGTGATTTTGAGGTTCGAAAAAACTACTTATTTCAACCAAAAAAATGTATGTCAGTCGTGCACGTTCATGAAGAGAACATACTTACAATAATTATAATTGGAAAGTCCTGTAATAAAGAGGCGTTCGTGATTAAGGTCACGATATTTGGACAGCCACTGGAAAATGAGGATATATTTGGAAGGGAGAGGCATTTTAACGTTGCAACAGGTCACATACGGATACCTTTTAAAATAAGCTGTTGTTGATTTTGGACATGCACAGAGCATGACACACTACATGAGCCATTGGATTCAATGTTCACGTTCTTACCAACTGTGGCTGCGTACATATATTCCCAAATTTACAGACATCTTTGCAATGGTTTTACTGCCGGCTAGAATAAGACCAAGAGTTACCGTATTTCTATAAGTACTAGTTACTCATTATTTCATGATGGTAAGAAACGTCCAGCGATGCAAACTTATACACTAATTTATTTTTAACATGTTTTCAAAAGAATCATAAAGCGGTGAATACATTTTAATTATATGGAAAATTACCAATCGCCAAGCTTATTAATAAGGAAATTCAAAAAGTGGGAGTCCATAAAAACTGATACAATCAAACGTTATCAATCAACGGAACATGTTTATCCCCGCCACATTATTTATGTTTGTGCCTGTCCCAAGTCACGAGCCTGTAATTCAGTGGTTGTCATTTGTTTAAGTGTTACATACTTGTTTTCGTTCATTTTTTTTACTTTAAAAAAGCCGTTAGTTTTCTCGTTTGAATCGTTTTACATGGTCATATCGGGGCCTCTTATAGCTCAAAAAAGTCGTTAGTTTTCTCGTTTAAATCATTTTACATGGCTCCGTGTTGAAGGCCGTACTTTAACCTATAATGGTTTACTTTTTAAATTGTTATTTGGATGGAGAGTTGTCTCATTGGCACTCACACCACATCTTCCTATATCTATCTTATCGCTGACTATGTGGTATGGGCTTTACTCATTGTTGAAGGGCGTACGGTGACCTATAGTTGTTAATGTCTGTGTCATTTTGGTCTTTTGTGGATAGTTGTCCCATTGGCATCCATACCACATCTTCTTTTATATACTAGCCATTTTTTAAATTTTTAAATCCGTTGCCAAGCATGTATTCCCTTTCCGTCAATAATAATATGGTTTCATAATATCCCAAGTTAAGTTCGTTTATGGAAGCATACTAGAAACAACAAGTCATAATGTCTATGTTTACAAAATTATCGTGTCAAATCCCAAAGTAGATGTTTGAAAATAAAAGAAAATGACTGCAGTATTGTCATCGTGCTTCATCTGTATTTAGAGAAATGATTTGAGCAATTTGTTATACACCAACTTTTGTAAACAATATATAAAATTGAGAAAGGAAATGGTGAATATGTCAAAGCGACAACCACCCGACCATAGAGCAAACAACAGCCGAAGGCAACCAATGGGTCTTCAATGTAGCGAGAATTCCCGCACCCGTAGGTGTCCTTCAGCTGGCCCCTAAAATATGCATATTAGTACAGTGATAATGGACGTCATACTTAACTCCGAATTATACACAAGAAACTCAAATTTAAAATCATACAAGACTTACAAAGGCCAGAGGCTCCTGACTTGGACAGGCGCAAAATTGCGGCGGGGTTAAACATGTTTATGAGATCTCAACCCTCCCCCTATACCTCTAGCCAACGTAGAAAAGTAAAGGAATAACAATACGCACATTAAAATTCAGTTCAAGAGAAGTCCGAGTCCGATGTCAAAAGATGTAACAAAAGAAAATAAATAAAATGACAATAATACATAAATAACAACAGACTACTAGCAGTTAACTGACATGCCAGCTCCAGACCTCAATTAAACTGATCGAAAGATTATGTCTTCATCATATGTTTATTTTCCGCTTTAATCCATGCACTGTTAGGAGTTTTGTCACAGAAGACAAGGTATTAAAGTGTCTGGAAGTTACGCAATACACCCACAATTTGTCTTTTACAAACATATTTACACAGAAACAAGTAGGGTAAATATATAGGAGAAGTACTCATAGTCGAAAGTAAACTGAAAATTTCATGGCAAAATATACGACCAAAAAAGCAAACATCAGTACACATAACACAACACTTAAAACTGAAGATTGAGCAACATGAATAGTCGGAATAGGTGAAAAGACACAGATTGAAAGACATAAGCGGTTCATGCACAACACCACGACGATCAACACGTGTTAAAACACATACAATTATGAAATATTGGCAAAAAAGCCCAAAATAAAGGTAACGCCAAGTGAATTATTGTAAAAACGAATATTATAGAAAGAAAACCATATTACAAAAATAAGGAGATATGTTATGATAGTCAAAAATCCCCCACTGGCGGCCATCTTGGATGACGGATCGGCTACAAAGTAACAACACTTGGTCAGCACCTCATAAGGAACATTCATGCCATGTTTGGTTTCATTCCATTCAGTGGTTCTCTAAAATAAGTCATTTGTATGCATTTCCCATAGGGTCCTATGTTAAACTAAGTCCCCCGCTGGCGGCCATTTTGGATAATGGATCAGCTACAAAGTACCAACACTTGGTCAGCACCTCATAACTAACATTCATGCTATGTTTGGTTTCATTCCATTCAGTGGTTCTCTAAAAGAAGTCATTTGTATGCCTTTCCCATAGGGTCCTATGTTAAACTAAGTCTCCTGCTGGCGGCCATCTTGGATGATGGATCGGCTACAATGTAACAACACTTGGTCAGCACCTCATAAGGAGCATTCATGCCATGTTTGGTTTCATTCCATTCAGTGTTTCTCTAAAAGAAGTCATTTGTATGCATTTCACATAGGGTCCTATGTTTAACTAAGTCCCCCGCTGGCGGCCATCTTCGATGATGGATCGGCTACAAAGTAACAACACTTGGTCAGCACCTCATAAGGAACATTCATGCCATGTTTGGTTCCATTTCATTCAGTGGTTCTCTAGAAGAAGTTCAAAATGTTAAAAGTTAACGACGACGACGGACGCCAAGTGGTGAGAAAAGCTCACTTGGTCCTTCGGGCCAGGTAAGCTATAAATGGAAACTTTTATTACTAGTTAAATTTTTAACTATGACAGACCCATAAAATTCCAGTATATTGACAACAATGTGTGAACAATACAAACAGACATAATATTGTTTCCTCTTATATTTGAGTGTGAATTCACATTAGTATAAGACGTGTCACGGTACTTTTCTATCACAAATTCATGTCGTTAGTTTTGATGTTATATTTGTTATTCTCATTGGATTTTGTCTTATACTTAGTTCGTTTCTGTGCGTGTTAAATTTGAATGTTGTGTCGTTGTTCTCTTATATTTAATCCGTTACACTCAGTTTTAGTTTGTAACCCGGATTTGTTTTTTTCGATCGATTGATTAGTTTCGAACAGCGGTATACTACTGTTGCCTTTATACAAAAGGTAAACATGTCAAAAATAGAGCCACATCAGTCAACACGGTTAAAATCTTAATCACTGACTGTGAATAGAAACAAATATGCAACAAAGAAGCGCATGAAGGAATGTAGACAAAGCCTATTAGGATAAATGAACAAAAATCATCAGCACGATGAAGGGATGTATTTTAACAGAGCCACGCCATATGTATCTAAGAAACCATAAAAAGCATATAGACAAAGCACATTAGCCACAAAAAAAAAGAGACAAAAATACAGAAATTATCTTAGAACAATAACAGAATGACGGGATGTATAAGTACAGAGTCAGTCAAATGAAAATCACCAAAAACAGTCTAAATAAAGGCACCAGTTGTATACCGCTGTTTAAAAGTAAACAGTGAAAGAAATATTCAAAGAAAAATAAAGAATAAGACTACAAGTGTACATAATAGTCACAACAATCTCTTAATCAAGTGATACATTCAATATACTAGTGGAGATGGTAGATTATTGTTGATATTGACAATTCAAGTCACAGTTTGATAATCAGTAAACCATTATAGGTCAAAGTGTGGTCTTCAACACAGAGACTTGGCTCACATAAAAGAGCAAGCTATTAAAGACACAACAAATTACTAGAATAAAACCATTCAAATAGCAACACCAACGGTTAATCAATATTAAAAAACACTTATGAACCACATCATCAAACAGGTATGAACCTTCTCCGTTACCTGAAACAATAATGTAACATCACAACAAATAAAGAGACACTATGAAATATCAATTGAAAAAAAATCATTCAAAAGACACATCAACACAAACAAGTGAACATGCACCGAACGAATACATTTGACCATGGTGTAACTTGTTTTACAATATCAGATCTAGAGAGAGAACCGTAACTTTGGACACAATGCCGGCAAAAAAAAAATGTATACAGCTGCAGTAAATGAAAATAACCATGTTCTAAGATAAACATAAATGGAGTACTGAAAAAAGTTTCGAGAATAGAAGTGATTTTTTTTTTTGAATACCCAACACTTATGAAAGCTGGTATACATTAAAAAAATAGAGAGACAAGATATAACACTTAATAAATGAACACAAACTAACAAAACCGCATTACATGTTGCATCAACAGGTCAAATTAACACGCAGGTACGATTTGAAAGGAATTGCAGTTACATAAATTAAAAACAAAATTATTTATAAATTATTATGCATCAGAGATTAATATCAACTAAAACAATCCCCTGGGATTTAGTATTTTAACGTCATGGACAGTCAAAGAAGACTTGACTCCTGCAATGCAAAAAATAAAAGTATCGACAGGCAGTAGGATAGTTTGATAAATAAGTTCATGCGATACATGGAGTTTTTTTTCTAAGGAAAATTAACGTGTATGTGTACATCCCAAAATGCACGTTTGAAATATTTCAAAGCCACATAATCTTATAGTCGAATTAAAAGTGGATGTCATCAAATTAGTTTGCAATCGGAGCTTCCGTTATTTTTCCAATCACAAGCTAGTGAAATTAAAATAAGGGAAAAGGTATTTTTTGGTCAGAAATAAGTCGGTAAAAGAGCCTGGGTGTACTGTATTTTAAGCACTACCGCGACACCATTTGCGAGCATTGTCTTGAGAAACAATGATATCCGTCGGAAGGGATGATAGATGGCTGTATCTTGTTAAGAGAGATAGAAAATCCCATTACACGTTAATGACACCCTTGTAGATTTCGTAAAAGAGCATATCAATGCCGCTCTCCTACCTGCAAAGTGGAAAGGAATTACTTTTAGTTGTAATAACTTGTTTCCAAATCAACTATAAATAAATATGTTTATACTAATATCGTCAATAAAATGTATCTTAGTGTGAAAACTTCTTTTAATGAAACTTATTTATAACAGCAACAAAAAGGCTAGTTATAAAATCTCATGGTAGTGCCAAGATTTCGAAAAGTGTGACCATCTTTAACAACCAGTGTCGTCAGTTTAAAACTTTCAGCAAGCCAATAACTTCTTCAGGTACATAGAACTCTGCATAGAAAAGTGAAATAAGCATCTTTTAATTATGTTATCTTTTTGCAGAGTTCAGCTGTGTTCTTTCATGAAATATCGTGGTTTCGATCATTTTCTATAATCTAATTGTTAATTAAGTTTGAGTAGACTTCGTTTTGATTGATCTGCATATAAATCTGTAAACGACTGATGGATAGATTATTACACTTAGAAGTAAGGCAACGTATCTGTCCTTACGACAGAGATAACACCGAAGACAAAGACTGCAGAATGTGCATATCAATCATTGTAGGATTATCAAAATAAATTAGCTGATTACTGGCTAAAATTTAACTAATTGAATTTAGATTTGTTTGAAATGAAATACATATACATGACTAAAATACGGATATATTATTTTTTAGCAATAAAAATGTCAATTAAAATGCTATCATGAAATGCCTTACGGAGGAGAGTAGGAGTATGAGAAATGGTCCTTTAATGTAAATTACAATTGAAATCCCACGACAAAGACTGGAAGTTTAATTTGAGTTCATATGAGGTGAACGAGTGAATACATACACTTTATATAATGATTGTTTTAGCTTATCTGCTGTCCGTGCAATCGATCAATTGTATAAATGAATTTTCCATTGACATTCGCTCAACAATTTAAAAATAATTACAGGTTCCTTAACCTTAAGACTACAAAAGAAAGTATCCGGTTACAATACATGGCGAACAGACAATTTGTATATATAACTCTGTTTAATAAGCTTCGTCATCCAATTATTTAAAGTAATCATAAACGTAAATATCATCGAAAAAAATGCCATCGCAATTTATTTCTGGCTAATAAACTTATTATATATTTACCAGGATTAAAGTAGTTTATATCAGACGCACGTTTTGTCCATAAAAAACTCATCCGTGGCGCTCGTATAAAAATACTTATAATTTCGTTCAAATCTTAGGATTATTTAGGACTTTTGCGGCCGTGATGTATACAAGTTGATATGCGCATGGAAATCATTCTGTTTTTTTAATATCCTTTCAAAAAATATTTGAAATGACTAACTATGTGTAGAATCGGGAAACTTCTTTATTGCATAGCTTTTTCAAAAAACATTTTGCGCAGATGTCAAATGCATCAATTTTCTGAAATCATTTACATGAATAATAGATTTCTTCTATTTTAAATTCGATATCCCCCTCTACGGAAAATTATCAACGAATTCATGTTGTCTGCTAAGCTGGAAATAGATGCATTTGAAGTCTACACTAAATGTTTTCTGCATTTGAAAATGCCTGTATCAAGTCAGGCATATGACAGTTCTTGTCCATTCGTTTTTCATGCGTTTTGTGTTTTGATTTTGCCATGTGATTATGGACTTTCTGAATTGATTTTCCTCTAAGTTCAGTATTTTTGTTATTTTACTTTTTAAAGTTTACAATGTGAAAGAAAAAAAAGACATGCGTCGACAGAAAAAAGTGTCTTCTGCTATGATTCCTTCCCCGCAAAGCGAACTCGCATTAAAAAAATACAGATCAAAAGACTATGCTTCTATTTATACCAGAAACAGCGATTACATACCACAAGTGAGTTCAGACTCCGACACAGGGAATTGCAACAAATTCGGAATGGTAACTTTAAAATGTATGAATTCGCTTTGGCCAAAAAAAAAAAAAAAAAAACCTACCCAAAACATGAACAACCAAAAACCACTACAGAAAACAGCCACACAAATCCCGACAAAACTTTTCTGTGATCTTAGGTGCATGGGTAGTGTAAGCAAATCCTATGAGGGGAGGTGTTGTGATGGAATCTTGCAATTGTGTCCTTCTCAATGTAAAAAAAAGGGAGATATGGTATGATTTCCAATAAGACAAATTCAACAGAGTTCAATAACATTGACTGTACTTAGGGAATATTTCAATTGATTGTATTTAGCACCTGAGCTTGAAAGGTATATATATATAAAACATTTATAAGAAGTACAGGATTCAGGAAAAGTTACACACAGAGTTGCCAGTTGTCTATTAAATATTTGATTCTATAAAAACACTTTTTATTTTGATATTTGACCATGAAACATCAATTGAATAGTTTTATTATTGAATATTATTCTTGAAGAGCTTGGAAATGATTAATATTCCTGAGAGTTTGGAAATGATTATGTCTATAGTGTTCACATATTTTATTAGAAATCTGTTAGAAAGTGGAATAGTAATTACAACTACGTATTGATTTCGGAGAGTACATTTAATGAAAGCTGTCAGACATATTTTACTACATAATGAAGAAAATTGTTGTAATAAAATTCAATTATTATTTTTATATTGAAAAAAGTAATCATGCTTTAGCTATTGCTTGTCTGTTATGTTACTTTGAATAACAGACAATATAAGAGTTGATCATGGTGAAAAAAAAAGAACATTGTCCTTGGTTTCTTGGTATACTTCTCCCCTTTTTTTAACTGCAATGGAAAAGCCTGAAAGGTGCGATTGAAAAACACGAAGAACGATGCTGAAACGCAATCAATGCCCTTTTTGAGCACCTGAGATCTCCCCGTGTTTTATGAGATTGGTTTTTCTCGGTCTTTAATTATCTATGATGTCAATGGTTTACTGTTGTTTGCATTTTTTGTCGATTTTTTTCTTTTCCTTTTTCATAGGATTGCCAGATTGTTTTTCGCCTCTCCTTTATGAAGGTTAAACAATGTTCTATTTGCCTAAATTGATTAAGAAGAAAAATTAAACTAATAAAGTGTTTTGTTTAAAGTTTGTTTTCATTTAGTTTCAAGAAATACATATTTGTTGTTTAAATATAACAATGAAGGACAAAAATTATTATGCTACTTTAATTAGCTTAAATCGAAAAGAGAATATGATATATACTGGTCAACAAAAAAACAATACAAGACTTTTTTTCAAATTAAAGATAAAGTTTTCCATCCAATGGACCAATATTGAAGGAAGTAATACTTAATCATTATGGAAATATAAATCCGTTATAATTTTTGATTTTTTTTCCTTTCGTGACGTTTTTTTCGCGATTTTTTGTTTTTTTTACAAAATTTACATAAAACGACAATTTAAAAAAAAGAAGTTCCAAATAATGATGCCAACCTCTTATTTAAAGGTAAAGACAGTGTTTGCCATCAAGTTTATTTTTTAAGCAAAGTTTGTCTCCACGAGAAATTGTTAAACTGTACATTATCAACTGATTTACCATAGACAGTATGTGTAAAGTGATATTCAAAAAGCGGTAACAATCTTAAAACTTATCCGAAAGGTTCCAAATTTACTGTGTATTGTTTTCATATCTAAAGCATTGATTTGAGACGAAATATTTTTGCATTTTTTGAGATTTCAAAAAACACTTTTTTCCCAAAAAATTGAAAAAAACAATATTTCAACCTATTACTTACAACATGAACAATACTTGATTAGCATATTGAATATTTTTAAACATATTTAAAATTTTATTTAGAACTTAGAAAATTATGTGTCGATTTTTTATTCAACTTTCCGCAAAACTAATTTGCACCCTACGATCGTTTACACTGAATTTAGATGCTTTCCGACAAGTTTTGATTTTCATTATCACATGTGAATACATTGCAAATGAAAGCTTTTTAAAATAGTGTATCTCATTTATTTTTTATATTTAATACTTTTTGATAAATTTTATTTCATAGTCGTGTATCGTTTCGTTTGTTGACTAGTATATTAACCGATATATTTGTTCGTAATGTTTACAAAGCCGAGGTTGACAACTATCTTGATTAACACATTTAATAATACTTTTAGATATTTGGATGATATTTTGGCTCTCAATAATGACAACTTCAGTATGTATACTAAAGAAATGTATCCTGTTGAACTTACTTTAAATAAAGCTAATAGTAACAATGACCACTGCCATTTCCTCGATCTTGATATCTATATATGTAGTTATATTTTTTTTTTTCTATTCGTAGGTTCAAGTTAAGATGAATAATCACCCAGTTCATTTATAAGATTTTAGTTTAAAGCAACTTAACGTACACGATTTATTTGTTTTATAGTTTGATTTAACAGAAATGCCGACATAGCTAAATTATACAATTATTTATCTGATTACTAACACAATTCCATATTAATAGTCTTGTATTTGATTTGGAATACATTAAATACCATTTTTTCAAACCTAATCTTGAATATATCAATTTTTTTTAAAATTAACATTTGAATAAATATACCCATCATAGATACCAGGATTACATTTTGAAACTACGCCAGACGCACGTTTCGTCTACAAAAGACCCATCAGTAACGCTCGTATTCAAAAATATTTTGCCAAATACAACTAAGGTAATCTGTTCCTGAAGTAGAAAAACCTTAATATTTCAAAAATTGAAAAGTTTTGTAAACAGTTACTTCATAAATATGACCATATCAATGATAATTAATGTCAGCACAGACGTAACTTTTGTGGCGTCGATTCAGTCGTGTGACAGACAATGCTTGATTAAGTTGTGCTGTTTTTATGTGCCACCCTATGTTGTTTAGCGTGTTACTTTTTATTCTGCTATTAGTCAGCACTTACAGTGTTGACATGACTAACAATTATATGGTAAGTTTTATAAATTTACTGTTTGCAAAACTATGAATTATTCTAAATACTAAGGACTTTCTTATCCCAGTCATATATCATAAGCCTTATTTGGCACAAATTTTAAAATTTTGGGTCATCAATGCTCTTTAACTTCAAACTTGTTTTGTTTTATGACTATTTTGAACTATCAGCATGTCGAAATATATTATTGCATTGTTAATTACCTGTTGCCTTTAATTTGTAATGGCTTGATAGCTAGCTAAACCTTTCACTTGTATGACAGTCGCATCAATTTCCATTACATTGACATAACTGGTTTACAAAACATAATGTGAAAAAGTGTACAGCAGTCAACATTGTGCTATAATTGTAACAACTATATCAGCAAACAAATATGTAACAGAAAAGCACAAACAAGCTTTTAGACAAAGCACATAAGGAATAAAAAAAAAATCCTTAGCACAATAACGGGATGTTGAAGTACTTGTGAAAAAGATAACTTTCTTGGACGACACCTAATGAATAATTATTGAAAGTTTGTGAAACTGTTGGTTAAATCAATTGTAACGATTTAGTTCTGGTTTGTACCGTTTATACGAAATTGACAAATACTGCGTGCATGGTTCAAGAGGTGATCAATAATTTCGCTTAATAAACCAAAGTGAGAAATTATAAGGCGTTCAAGTGGTATGATATTGCCTGAGGTTAAATTATCAATTTTAATTTTTTACATCGACTGTATAATTGGAAAGACGTATAAACGCCCTTAGTGTATTTTATAGCAAACAATCCCAGAGGAATTTGAATGTTTGTTTATCAAAAGCACCATCGTAGTTTATAATGACATATGTGTATGTTTTAAATAAGTCTAAAATGTGGTACAACAGTAACCTTACACTGATTTTGTTGCCTTTTCAGACAGCTTTCTTTGTCACCATTATTTATTTTTTGAAGATCGATAAGGCTTTATCATTCAGCGAAAAATAGTGTTTTACTTTTAGACATGCAAGACCATTAAAAATTTGATTGACTAAAATGATTGTCAAGACACTACAAGAAGTAGCTGCCACTTCCTGAAATGTTCACTAACATATGACGCCAAACAAGCAAAAACGACCCTTATGGCAAAAATTATGTACTATCAGATTTTATATTACTTAAACAGAAAAAAACCTAATGCCAATCCAATGTAAAAAAATTAACAACGATCGTATAAAAACTAGTTGAGATTTTTAATTTTAATAACACAGACTCATTTGTTCTAACGTAAACAATCAGTATAACGCTGAAATCATGCACTTGACGTCGATTTAAGTTTGTTGCCATTCAAATGCAGCTTGATATTCCTTCCTAGCATATGATCGGACTTTTCAAATATAGATATTCATGCCTAGTACGTGAAAGTCCGGCTGCATGAATAACGTCAGAACGAGGCCACGGATTGAACTCTTATAATGGACGGCGAAGAATGTTTATTTCTTTTTCAATTCCATCGCATTTTTCTTTAACAATTACAATACTCGGTTTGTCATGACGGAGGACAAAAGAGGGATGAGAGACACCAAAGGGACAGTCAAACTCCTAAATCTAAAACAAACTGACAACGCCATGGCTAAAAATGAAAAAGACAAACAGAAAAACAATAGTTCACATGACACAACATAGACAACTAAAGAATAAACAACACGAACCCCACCAAAAACTAGGGGTGATATCAGGTGCTCCGGAAGGGTAAGCAGATCCTGCTCCACATGCGGCACCCGTCGTGTTGCTTATGTGATTACAAATCCGGTAAATAGTCTAATTCGGTAGGTCAAATTCATGAAAGGGAAGGGGATTGTAGTTACGACGTAAGGAACATATCCGATATCATTTGTGAAACGGTTATTCCATAACGGTCAACCAACTCGTGATGGCGTCCGTAAAATTTACGAAGGGATGATTTCAACTTCACCATTTGGAACTCTTGGTTTAATAGCTTCCTTGTGAGCAGTAACCCTCTATCAAGAAAATCATGATAGGAAATGCAAGCACGGGAATATCGTATCAATTGGGAGATATATACCCCGTATGCAGGTGCTACTTAGAAATGGAAAGTTCACAATTGGAAAGCTGAAATCATCTCTTTTGTCGTAAAGTTTTGTCTTCAACCGACCCTCATTGTCAATTTCTAGATGTAAGTCAAGATATGAAGCCGACTTAACTGTATCTGTAGTATCCTTTATCTCCAATTCGATGGGATAGATGCGATCCACATAGTCACCAAATTTTGAATTGTTTAGTGAAAGAACGTCATCTATATAGCGGAAAGTAGAGTTAAAGGATATTGCTAACTTCTTATCTTTCTTCCTAAGAAGTTCCTGCATGAAGTCAGCCTCATAATAATAAAGAAACAAGTCAGCAAGTAGAGGGGCACAGTTTGTTCCCATTGGGATGCCGACAGTCTGTTGAAAAACACGAAATGATGATACTTTCGGATACCTGGAACAGGTTTAAACAAAGCAGATAAAAACGATTTCCATCTCTCCATTGCCAGGTAGTTTCATTGTTCTCTTGGTTATACTGAACAACTTCATTTGATGATGATGATTTTCGGAATACATCCGCTAAATGAGATACAGTATCGCAGTTTGATCGTCGTAACAGTTTTTTGAATTGACCAAATCCAGCATCGACCAAACATTTTGTATGACCAGGAAACTTAGACTTATTTTCTGATGTTGTCTAGTTAGTACACGCCAAGCAAGACAGCCAGTCATATATCGATTTTTGTTTTCTCCTATATAGCTTCAATAACAGAACAACAAGTATTCAATTCTTTTATTTGTTGGGTGTAAAATATAATTATGCTTCATTAAATTGGTAGTTTTGGTTTGAATTTCATTTCTTTAAATTGTTCAGTTTTATTTTAAATAGAACAAATGTATTGAAAGTATGAACTCCTGATACTCCAACAGCACTTTCGGTTTTTCATGAGGTTCGTAATGCTCAATTTTTTTTACTTTAAATTGCAAGACGAAGAGAATATGTCTTTTAAAATGGGGCGTATTTATTTTCTTAGTTGTGTTTTATATTTTTCGTATCGGGGTCTTTTATAGCGGACTATGCGGTATGGGGTTTTCTCATTGTTGAAGTACGTGTGGTGTCCTATAAATGCTTTATAAAACACTTTATTTGAACTTCAATGGATAGTTGTCTCATTAAAATACATACCACATCTCCTTATTATACGACCTCAAACAATTTGGAGGTCGTATATTGGTATCATTTTTATATTGGTTAAAATTTTATTGATAAAAAAAAATCGATGTACTGAAATGTAAATGAATAACATACCTTGACAATTATCACAGTGGATTCCAAATTCAGACTCATTCAGACCATAACACTCAACAGCATGGTCAAACATTGAAACTTGAGTTTGGACCCTTTGTATCGGCACAATCTTTTAAAATTCCCTTGTCTTCATCAACTAGATAGTTAAACTGTTTCCGTTTTCCTTCAATGCATACCCCAAAAACTTTAACCCTGCTACCGGATAAAAAATACAGTTGACCGACTTACCCGGTATGATTTGGCAAACTAATACTTTGAGCAAAATCAAAGTATAGTGAACATTCTTTAAAACCTGTCCTTGATTATAGTTACTAAACTTGTCGCGCGATTTTGACAACCATTCATTGTACATTTCTCGTTCTCTCCTTGCAGCTTCAATATGGGATATGTAATTTTGGGATGTTTCAATTTTTTCCTCCTCGGTTTGTGCTAGAGTGACAGATTCTCGTAACCTTTACAAGAAGTACACACATCAGAATGTAAAGACGCGAATCGTATGTGCGGACAGCAAGAAGACCAGACATTTTTGAATGTTGTCAAATGAACACTTCTAGTTCCATCTGCCTGACATGCTGATTTATATGTATCAAACACAGACTGTTTTGATTCACAAGAAGGTCACAAAATTTGAAGTTCGGAGTCATGTCTGTTAGAAGGGACTGCTTGTGGTAAACTATGCAGACGAGCATAATTTTTCAAGTATTGTATTATATTTGAAATTTCCTCAAATGAAAATGCATTTTTTGGACGTCTATTAAAATTTCCATGTTTTCGTGGAACAATAACATTAGTGTTCATGTGTTTGAACAAACATAGGACTCTCCAAATTCATGCGTTAGAAGAAATACATCTCGACAAACCTCTCTGTCGTCAAAGGTATAAGCATATCTAGTTCGCTTTCGCTCTCCGTATCTTGAACGGGATTTATCGACTCCTTTTAATTTCAATTTACCCATTAAGTACATGTCTTTATCTTCTTTTGATAGTTGTTCACGCATAGATAGTATATGAGTTATTATTTCATCTTGTTCAAATTGGTTTATACGTTTTGCAAGACAACCACAATCTCCAGTTATTTTGTTTGATTTTTATTTTCGTTTTAATCAATTCACATGTAACTTAGTCACAACACTAGAATTAATGGAAGAAAGCTCACTATATATATTTTTGTTTTAATTTTTGACTGTCATTCCAGAGAAAATTTCAGGCGTTTTGTCACAAATTGCAAATAGAATGCAATATTCTTTATTTTTTGATTTTCTCTCCAACTTTACATTTTTCACTAATAGATTAATTTTTCCATTATTTACATTATTGTGAGAATAATGAAAGGCAGTTCTCTGTTGATGTTCTAAAATTTGTAGCTCTTGAGTTATTTGATTTTAATTGTCAGATTCTAGCAACATATTTACATTTTGTATCATAAATTACTGTTATTGATTTGGTTAAACTGTACTGTTGAATTTGAGGATATAACAACTGTTTAATCTAATTCAAAATTTTATCCTGAGCCATGATTTTCTACAGAGCCAATTTATTTGATTATGATTAAATTTATATATGCACAATCATAAACTCAGAGCGCAAGTGTTTATTGTTTTGGATCAAGTATGAATTTAACATCAACGGATTTAATTCTACTACACCAGATGCCTAATAAGTCAATATATATCTCTTCAGTGATGTTATATGCCATTATATTTGAAATAAGAAGCATCATTAAAAAAATAGACAAAGACTTGAAATTTATCAGAGATTTGCATGAGGGAGATATAATTTTTATCCTAATTTAATTTTGCAATTGATCATTTTAATCATTTTAACTTTAAACTTTAAACCAAAAAAAGATTTGAAAAAAACCAGGTAGTAGTACTATGAGATATAAAAGTCCCCGAAATTACAAAATAATAAAAAAAATCAAATGAATTAAATAAAAGAAAATATGAATACAGCGGCTAACGATTGCCAACTAAATTACTCGCATCTGACTAAGCACAGGCACATAAAGTATGGGTAAAGGTAAACGTTTTAGAGAGCCATTAATCATATTATGACATGAGACAGTGGTGTTACAACCAAAATAAAACCATACAAATTGTGAAAAGACTTGATGGATCATATAGACATAAGCACAAAACAAAAATGTCTGGACCTCAATTACCGATTTCAGAGTACTCGATGTTGCTGAAATCTAGTCCAAAGTCTAATATATCTAATAAATAAATCAGTATTTCCGGGGGTATTTTATTTCAAAGACGTCAAAGACAGAAAAGGTAAACTTTTACCAAAATATATGTATTGACTTTTCGAGGATGAAATAATCTTCATATCCCCCTATGTTAAGGGAAATGATGTGTCATTCCACTTCCTATACTTTTTTTCACTCTCTAAAAAACTATATTAACTCAAATAATCGTTTTCTTATCCGTTGGATTTTTTGTTATAACTAAACACGCAATAAACAATGATAATCCGTACAAATCAAAAGTTAAATATTTATTCTTTTATATTTGTGTTTCGATATCAAATATTTTTAAAAACGAAATTGCAATACTGTCTTCAAATTTCTTTGATCAAAACGTTTTAAAGGTTAACCGAAGGTAACGTCGAACAAGGAAATCCCGACGTTCAAAGGGAAATATACTCAAGAGTTTTGTTCTACCTCACGTGGGACAATTTCTAGCCTATCAAACATTGACATGATTTAACAAACCTTTCTAAATTTGTCCGTTTATGGATTTTGAAATTATTAAGAAACTAAGGTTTCAACTCCCTCAGGCAAAGTTGACTTTAGATAAATTTGGCTAAATATTTTAGGTATTTTTTTACATATAGCTCTTCAACGGTTTCGGTACTTATATTTCAGATTTTAATTGTTTGGCTTTGATGATAATGAAGGAAAATCAAGAAAAGCGCTTTGGACAAATGAAATTATTGAACGCGTTGTTTTCAACTTTTCAACCAATCAAATATTGAGTTCGTTATCAAAATCAACTTGCAGTGGAATAAAAAAAAGTCA
This sequence comes from Mytilus trossulus, assembly GCF_036588685.1. Taxonomy (NCBI): domain Eukaryota; kingdom Metazoa; phylum Mollusca; class Bivalvia; order Mytilida; family Mytilidae; genus Mytilus; species Mytilus trossulus. The sequence goes on along the minus strand of NC_086373.1, from coordinate 9,219,913 downwards.
TAATAATATTTCACGATCAAGTACAGCGTACAGGCACTGTTTGTCGACCTTAAGAAACCCGCTGTATTGAATTGAAACTTTAATTCATCATGCAGGTATTCTGGTAAAAACAACTTATGAAAGAAATAGAATATGATTTCATAGCTCACCATCTTGGTATTAAATACTTGTATTGTTATTTAAATATATTCTTTTAATCGAAATACATTATTACCAAACATGATTAAATTTTGAAGCCTATGAAACTATAACTTATATTTTAGAGATCAGTTTTGAAGTTATTGTAAGACACCAAAGTTATTCTAAGAAATGCAATTTCTATTTTATTTATAAAATAACATCACGTAAAACTGTTATTATAACTTTCCTCAGGTTTTGTTACCACATAATTACACGAAACATGATAACTAATATTATAACTCATTTTAATAATTCACAAACAACCATAATAGACTAGACAATTAAAACTGCAGACGAGTGGGTATCTTTGTTTGGTCATATGTTGACGACCCACAATGCAATTAACGTGTTATGAAAGTAAGATCATACAGTACCACGAAAATATGCCTTGAAGGAAAACGTACTTTTGAAATAAAATTGGCCATAATGGGAAAATTACATAATTACATGTTTAGTGCGCACTTTTGCTTGGAGCGTGTATAAATGAGTAATCTGGTTTAAATTAATGTGATGGTAAGAAAAAAACTTCCTTAGTCGATTTAAAAATTTGTAGAAAAAGACGCAAGGTCAAGATTTGTAAAGGTTCACGTCTAATGCGGTAGAGTCTGTTGATATCGAGATGTAAATCTAAGGTGATGTCATATGAATAACAATAAGAAAACTATCCACCGAAGTCCGAATGACATGGTTGTAAACATATATTGGTTACTCTACGGCATCCACCAATAGGCAAAACCGTATAGTGAACTACAGCCCCAAGCATGACACAAATTGAAATAATTCAATCGAGAACGAACACAAACGGCTTAATGTTTCCCACAATGATAAAAGAAAAACAAATAGTACAAAAGTTACCATATTCAAGCACAGAATTACAGGCTCCGGATGACTTAGCATAATATAGATATACACAATAAATTCACGACACTTATTACTATTTTTTGTATGAACTCAAAGCTCATGATTTATTCTTAGAAAGTCAAGAGTGATGCTTCGAATCTAAGGATGATGTGAAAAAGTGGGGATTTCCATCTTTAGAAGACCGTGCTAAATTTATTCCTTGGTAATTTGTTGTATATTTACTCCAGTGCAAACTACTATTTCAAGACCTCGGGTTGAATTCATAAACCTTTGATCAGTGCTAGGAGAACAAAAAGCATGCTCGAAACATGATATCCAACATTTTGAAAAGCTGATTGCGAAGTATGAGTACAACAAACTGACTAGAAAGTTTAATGACTTCAAGGCCTTGTTTCAATGATGTCACAGAAGAGGTTTCAGGAACCCGATGGTAGAAAATCAATAACCCTCAAAATAATATTAAGTAAATGTTAAGAGTTTAAGGTGACGTGTCTTAAATTCATGGTTAACACAGATCAACAAAAACTTAAACCTAGTACGAGGCCGACAAAAAGACAAACAGATCCGGAGAAAAGAGCTTGACTACTATTTTTGGAGGGATTTTAAAATCAATAACACCATATTCATAAAAATCATCACTTTTAACGTAAAATTATGTCAAAGCACTAAGACGATCGAATCTTGATTCATGTTTTTTTCCGCCAACCTTTTTTTATCAAAGGACTCGCATACTGATCTTTGAAACAACTTGCTGCCTTTGTATTAAATCATTACTAGAACACACCCGCGAAATCGCTAAAAGATAGTATGTATGGGAAGTATGTATGGGAAATTGAATAAAAGGTATCAACAGCTTCTCCCTTGTTCAAAAGTCCGATATTTGTTTCCTATCTGTTAAATTCAAATATTTTCTTATTCTTCTCCTTTGCTACAGTGCTGCTTTTTGTAAAAGTCAAATAAAATTAACAATTTGCACCGTTTCGAACATGAAATAAATCTAGCTGCTTATATATAGACAATTATTAGTCTAATACAATATGCTTTTAGGACAATCCGTCAGTGTTTTTTTGTTCTTTTGAGATATTAAGATGTCGATGGTAGGATATGCATCATGTATAAATGACTAAGGCTAATTTGAGGGGTGGACGGAGGGGTCCTGATCCCGAAATCCCGCGCTTAAAACCATTAAATCCAGAGAGGCAGGATTAAAAGAAATGCATATCCCGAAATCACGAAATCGAAAAATGTATTCCCGGATCCAGTAAGGATCAATCCCCAAATCCCGACGCCCCGAAAAATGCTCGCCTACTTTTAATCTCTACCTTACTTTCATTTTTGCCAAATCACTATTTCCCCTTTCAACAATAATTTTTCAAGCCCCATTTATGGGCATTATGTTTTTAAGCTAGTCTGTCCGTCCTTCCGTTCGCTCGTTCGTCCGTCCGTCCATGTCTGTCTCGATTCAGGTTAGAGTTGTTGGTCGAGGTAGTTTTAAATGAAGTCGAGCATGTTTTACTTATTCTTATATGTATGCAAGTAGTATGACACCTTAAGTAGTAAACATTTCAAAGAAAACAGTAGACAGAATCAGGGCCGACATTCTATACTAACATAGAGAGTCCCTGCCAGAATACCGATAGTCTCTATATATTAAAGTAGTATAATCGTAGTTTACATGTAGATAAACGCAAAAAATAATTATCTTCTCTAAGGAGGTATAATAGTTGTGGTTCTTGCGATCTAAACACCGTGATATGAAACGCGAAAAATAATTGTCCTCTCTAAGAAGGTATTATAGTTGTGATTATTGCGATCTAAACACCATGATATTGAGAACGCTCTGAATTGCTTATTTTGTTCTCCATTTTTGTTATCCATCATACGATTGGTTGTACTTGTGTCAAATATTTTAATTATTTTAATATATATATATACAACTGGTATGACCCCTTAAATAGTAAACATTTCAAAGAAAACAGTAGACAGAATACAGAGAGTCTCTATATATTAAAGTATCACTATCGTAGTTTACATATACATAAACGCGAAAATTAATCATTGTCTTCTATAAGGAGGTATAATAGTTGTGGTTCATGCGATCTAGAACGCTCTGATTGGCTTTTTTATTTTTCATATTTAGTTATCTATATTACGATTGGTTGTAATTGTGCATCTTTCAAACCGGAAATCTAATCTATAACTAAAAGTTAGTCCGATGACGGAATCATATCCGGACTTCTTTTTTGTCGTTTTTCTCTCAAAATAACTCAATCTGAATAATCATAAGAATAGATGACAAATGCGACTATGCATGTTACCTATAAGACACAGAGGCATGATGATTGATTTATTGTGGAAGGAAGAGAAGCGAAACCCAAAATGAGGTCTTCTCGTTTAATAGTATAGATTAATCATTCAATGTTTAATAAGTACTAAAAGCTCTTTAAAACAGCCGGTTTTTTTACCCGAAAACATTCAAGAGAAAATGTCTTCTATTTGTTGATATGGGAACTTTAAAATCTTCATTGCCTTTTATAGTTTTGGTTCAATGACATCTAACCAATTCATGACAAAAGGCGAGAAGCCACAAAAGAGGGACGAAAGATAACAAAGGGACAGTCAAACTCATAAATAAAAAAAAACAACAACTGACAGCGCCATGGCTTAAAATGTCAAAAATTAGACAAACAGACAAAGCAATCATACCACATCTTCTTTTTTATATTAACAAAAGTACACATGACATAATATAGAAAACTAAAGAATGAACAACACGAACCCTACTAAACACTAGGGGTGATCTCAGGTGCTCCGGAAGGGTAAGCAGATCCTGCTCCACATGTGGCACCCGTCGTGATGTTTATATGATTTCAAATCCGGTAAATAATCTAATTTGGTAGGTCACATTCATAAAAGGGAACATGTTGTTAAGACGTAGGGAACATATCCGATATCATTTGTGCGATTGTTATTCCATAATCGTCAACCATCTCGTGATGGCGTCCGTAAAATTTACTTAGTGATGATTTCAAATTCACCATTTGGAATTCTTGGTTTAAAAGCTTCTTTGTGAGCAGAAAATCACGATAGGAAATGCAAGCACGGGAATATCGTATCAATTGGGAGATATATATACCCCGTATGCAGGTGCTGCTGGAATGTTGCTACTTAGCAATGGAAATTTCACAATTTGAAAGCTAATATCATCTCTTTTGTCGTAAATTTTTGTTTTAAACCGACCCTCATTGTCAATTCTAGATGTAAGTCAAGATATGAGGCCGACTCAACGGTATCCGTAGTATCCTTTATCTCCAGTTCGATGGGAGAGATGCGTTCAACATAGTCACCAAACGTTGAATTATTTAGTGAAAGAACATCATCTTTATAGCTGAAAGTGAAGTTAAAGGATATTGCTAACTTCTTATGTTATACTTCATTGATTTAACTATTTTAAAGACCAGCTTTTAAACTTATTTTTCGGACCTCAAAGGCGTTTAAGATAAGTAGTTCTGTATTTAAACCACTGCGATATTGTATCAACAATTTCATACATCGGAGACAACAAAATTGAACTTTCCTCAGTGTAATTCATACAATTGCAATAAACATTTAATATGGATTTTCCGTTTTGAATTTTCCTTGCAGTTGAGTATTTTTTGTAATTTTAATTTTAATTTGATAGTTTATTTCAAGAAGTCGCGCCAAAATAAAAATAAAAATCCAAATGAAATTAAAATAACCAAAAAAAAACCAAAACTTACTGATGAGTAGTTTTTATAATGTTGGTGAAATGTTGACATTATTTAACGCTATAAAGTACTTCGTAAATTTGCCTTCAAGAAAAATATATTTTTAAAATCAAGTAGGCTATAATGACAAAATTACATAATGACATTTACGTGTGTGATGCTTTGGGAGTTGTTGGAAAATGAGATTATATTATGGATTATAGCAATTTGATTATAAAAACTTCCCTTTTTGTTGTAGAAATAGACAATAAGTCCTGATTTATAAAGAACCATATCAAATGTGACTGTGGGATTTCCGTTTCAATTGTAATTACGTTTTGTTATGTTGGGGATTTCATAGTTATCTGTGCATTGTCGATGGCCGTACAATGACATAAAGTTGCTTACTTCTACGTCATTTGATCTCCGTTGAGAAGTTGTCTCGTAGGATATAATGCCACGTCTTTGATTTTACATGATTTTAAATTATTTGAAACTCGACCTACATTTCTAATTATGTTCCTTGAATAAAACATAGTAATTATATTCCTTGAATAAAACATACTAATTATTGTCTATTTGAATAAAACATACTAATTATATTCCTTGAATAAAACATACTAATTATTGTCTATTTGAAGAAAACATACTAATTATATTCCTTGAATAAAACATATTAATTATATTCCTTGAATAAAACATGCTAATTATTGTCTATTTGAATAAAACATACTAATTATACTCCTTGAATAAAACATATTAATTATATTCCCTGAATAAAACATACTGATTATATATTACTTGAATAGAACATAAATTTCTGTCGATATTCATATTTTATACTCTATAAATTTTGAATCTTTTTCTGACTACGATTTATCAGCATGTCATTGACAATCTACTTTTCTTATTTTTGTTACTCTTCTTATTCCCTTATTTCTTTCCGTCAACAAAAGTATTTTAAGCACTTGTTTTTATTCTGTTTGTTCCTAACGGAAAGATGTTTAATGGTTCAAAATAAACGAATTTTAATCTAAATGCATATATTATAATACATTAGTACAGACATTTTGATCCGACACAGAAATTTGATCTGAACGACTGAAAATTCTATAATTACGTCATTTTCAGATAAATTCAGTGTGGTAAATTCAGTTTGTACATACAATTCCCTTGCAGTCATCAGCTAAATCACAAAAATAATGAACTCAAGGGAAAGTTTGCTTATCTAATGGCAAAATCGAAAGCTAAAACGAATGGACAACTGTCATATTCCTGACTCAACCTCTCACTTGTATGTCAATAATAGTGGTACAGCAGTCAAAATTGTGTTCTAATCTTAATCTATTTTATATACCTAATATGCAAAAAAACACTTTCCATGGCACAATAACGGGATGTATAAGTACAAAGCAAAGGAACATGTTGGTGACCTTCTGCTGTTGTCTCCTCTATGGCCGGGTTGTTGTCTCTTTTGCACATTCCACTTTTCCATTTTCAATATTATTTATGATTTGTAACAAAGAAAAACAAAAAGTCCTATAAACAAAGCTTATTAGCAAAAATGAAAGACAAAAATACTGATACGTACTTAAATGTTCTCAATATATTTGCTTAAGATTGTTTAAAAATTATCAAAGAACAATAACACAGTGACGGGTTGTATGAGGGCAGCGCCACGTCATATATGACAAAGAAACACAAATAGGCATATACGGTGTGAGCCAAGGCTCCGTGTTAGTTTAAACATATTTATTTATAGTGGATTGGGAAACAAGTTTTGCAACTTATATTAATCCCTTTCCACTTTGCGGGTGCGAGTTCTGCCTTGTAGCGGCATTAGCCTACTCTTTTTCGAAATCTACAAGGGTGTCTTTTACGTGCAAGAGATATGGCTCTCTCTTAACACGGGTCAGCCATTTATCGTCCCCTTCCGACGGACTATCATCGTTTCCTCAAGACCATACTCGCAAATGGTGTCGAGGGAGAGCCGAAAATTGAGTTCCTGAAATTTTCATCCCAGACGGGAATCGAACCAGGCACCCTTGTGTTAGTAGTCCGATGCATTAACCACTACACCACGGTTCCGTGTTGAATGCCGTACATTGACCTATAATGGTTTACTTTTTTAAATTGTTATTTGGATGGAGAGTTGTCTCATTGGCACTCACACCACATCTTCCTATATCTATATAGACATATAGACAAAGCATATAAGCACAACTGAAAGACTAGAATACAAATATTAGCATATAATAAAAACATAATGACGGGATGTATATGTACAGAGACATCAAATACTTCAACGCAAACAAATTGTCTGTACAGTACTGACTTCAACTGCTAGGATAATTCTGATAAAATACTTAAATTCTGTTTAAATACACGACTGTATATTGTATTGTTCTAATGCACATTCTAGATTGTTTAGTGAATTATTAATGATAACGTTAACCTTAGATATATTTCATTTTAACAAATACGAAATAATTCATATTTATTTAATTGTTTGTTTAAATTTAAGCAGAAGATAATTGCTGATTATTTCCCAAATTTAATATTATCAAGATAACAATAGGTGTTTTTGACTTGATCAATTCCATGGAAATAATAAAGAGTTTTTACTGAGTTTTCGCCATAAACTCACAACAGTACAGGAACACGTCTGCTATTAAAGGGACATAGTTGGTCACAATACATATACCTACAACCTGTAAAACTGATACGTACTTAAATGTTGTCAAAGACAGAGACCCAAAATACAGCTGTAATCATCTCATCAAACATTCAGTTAGTATATTATTAATTTTTTAAAACTTTCCTATAAGAGCAACATGCAATGTATGAGCTGCAGCAAATATATTTGCACGCGATTGTTAAACCGAGCATTTAACAGTGTAGTATAAAAGGTGGACAAAGTAAAATCACAAAAATACTGAACTCCTAAGAGGAAAATTCAAAACGGAAAGTCAAAATGAAGTGTCAAAATCAATAGCTCAAACACATCAACGGTATAGACAACAACTGTCAAAGTCAAAACTGTCAACCGAATCAAAAGACCAACACATGAATGTAAGTTTATCTTAGAAATCCATTTTTTTTAAACTTTAAAATTTCGACTTTTGTCATCTGTTTTATACAAAAGTTAAATGAGAAGTTCTTATATATTAGTTTAGTAAATATTTAAAGGTACTACTGAAAGATAAAAATTAGAACACTTGAGCTTTCTTTTTTTGGTGTTGTTTAGTTAATTTATACATTGAAGGGACAATCAACATGTCAGAGGCGTCTTTAAGTTCAAACTATTTTAAATTCCAAACCCCTCAATTTACATGAAAGAGACTCATATGAATATATTGCTTGACGGATTGACGTTTTTACCTAGTCTATTTGGAATTTGAAGAAATAGACCTGAGAATGGAAACGAATAATGGGCCAAAGAGACAACCAACCAACCAAATAGCTGAAAACTGCACAAGGAAAAGGACTATCAAATGACACATAGAAACTTTTAAGTACAACAGAAAGAAATCTTTATCGTTGAGATCAAACGACGATTTATAGTGGAATATGTGAATACGGTTTCGAAAATAATGTTGGCAATTGTTTCAAAAATGATCTGTCAAAAAAACAAATAAAATACACAAGATGGATATCCATCCATAAAGAAAAAGAGACATAGAAGTATAAACAAATGTTGTAAATGCCTTATACACAGTAAACTAAAATTGAATATTTTAACATTTATAATCGACCTTTTCTGTCTATTTTTGTCTTTTTCTCCTCTGCTACAAAGGAATCAATCGATTTTAAAACTATTTCTTGTGTCCCAGTGACACTATCGTCATTGACCAGTGGGTCTTTCATTATAGTTTACCAAAAATACCAGTAATTTGTGTAAAAAGTCACGTAAATAAATTTACCTCCAGATCACGACACTTGAATACCAATGAAGTATATTTAATAGCTGTGAAATACTATTTTCAGAATCATACGATTTATTCTTGGAAAGTAAGATATGGTCAGAGCAAGTAACCTGTTAAAAGCTATTGATTATACAACAATGAATTCTCAATTAAGTAACGAGTTGTAATTTCCATTCTAACTAATTATCCGGTTTTCGATTGGTTACTGAACAGTTTTTTTATAGAATGTATTGAAATTAAACCAAAGACAAATATTTACAATGAAGAAGCATAAAGGACATGTAGATAATCTATGTGAGACTTACCAAGGTCATCTGTATACGAGAGGCGTCGAAGGATACCAAATGGATATTAAAGGGGCACTAGATGTCAAATTCATGTTCGCCGAATTGACTAAAATTCTAATATTCGATTTATAATAATGTAAAACATTTATCCAAACCATTTAAAGTATAAGCAATTAAAAGGGCATGGGAATGATAATACGTAGCTTCGTTTCGTGTGTATTCGAGTCTAGACTAGAATTATCATGTTGGATATCAAATATTAATGGACAGAGTAGCATTTAATGTCATGGGAACATTTCCTAAATAAATCCTTGATATCCAGCAAAGGAAATCAACCCCTTTTCACCAATCATCTAATGGCCTATTGAAAAATTTAACCAAACATTAGGAAAAATGATTAAATCGTAGGTAGATGAAAACAAAAAAATGGGATTTTTATATTCTAATTTTTAAGAGTGCTTACAGAAGTACTGTTCATCCCTCTACTGGTTTTAGTCCAAATAAATAAATGTTAGGACGTGAATCTACCTCATAATTTATTTTATCCATTACCCCGTCATAATGCCCAGAAACCTGTAAATGAATACGTTGATGATTTGAGAGTTCATATGCCATTCAGCTCGAGAAAATCTTAAATAGTCAGGGGAAAGCAAAAACGAGACCATGATACGAGAATAATTGATAAACCATTTTTAGTTGGATCTCTTGTTTTTAGGAAGAAACCATTTTTTAAAATGCTTGAAAGTCCATGGAGTGGTCCATTTGTAGTTATTTAACAACTTAATCCTGTAGTTTATCAAATCAGAAATTCCAGAAAAAGTTTTAATATCCATTTTGATAACCTTAGAGCATATGAATCTTCTGTTTTTCAACCCTGGGTTAAAAAAAGGAAAGAAACAGTTTTTGTCCATGTAGCTGATTTACCTGTTCAACATTTTTCATAGTTACCGATACTTACCATGTGTTTTGTATTCTGTTTATTGCAGATGGAAGATGAAAATGACCAAGCCACCTTTAACTGTAGGAAATGTGGAGCTGAGATGAAATCAATAAAAGAAGCCATCTGGCATGTACAATTTGATCACACATCATATAATCACCGTCCTTATTTTTATACCATATGCCATTTCAAATGTAACAGTTTAAACCGTTTGGAGAACCATGTAAACTACTTGCAAAACTAGCAGCTGAGGTTCAAAATAGTCAAGTTTATACATTTCTTAAGAAAAACACTGTGCCTTATAATGTTACATGGGGTAATCAGGGTACAAAAGATCTTGCCATCAACTATCCCGGGATCGTCATTGATGTAAAAGAAGTTGTTGAAATTATAACAAACACAGAAACACAAATTAAAACCAGAGATGCAGAGACTAAAACTGAAAACATAGTTGATTTTTAAAAACAACTAAAGGATCAGAGAAAAGGGGTATTGAAACTTAGAGAGGAAGCAACATTTTAGAAGTCAAAGGTTCTTCCCATGAAGAGACAGCCAGAAGAGGACATAACCAAATTATCGCCACAGAAGAAGAAAAGGCTTGGAAAAGAAAATAGTAAGATCAAAAAGTGTGGTGTTCTTTCCTATAAGTCACAATGGCATGTTGAAAAACCGTATAAATAAATTTGACAGTGTTTAAACAATATATATTTATATGTTGATGATTTATTGCTTAATGATTTAATTGTGTTGATATTGCTATGTTTTTATTGTGATGAATATGCATTTATAGAAAAGGTGATTTTGAAATTTAGAAATTTTGCATATTGTGTATTTTTCATGTCGTTATTGTTGATTTCGTTTTACTTTAAATAAGGTACATTTAGTTAATGTTTTAATTTAGAGGGCGAAATGTTTTTTTAAAAGCGGGCGGCGGGTAGCAATGTTGTGAAAGTACAATTTTTACGACTTAACGTTATATTAAAATTCCCGTTTTTTCACTTATCCATTGTTGACGTCAACTTCCGCCCAGCAATTGTTTGTATTGTTTTGAAGAGTGAAGCTGTTGTACACATTGAAGAATTATAGGAAGATTGGTTTTTAACTTGTTACAGATTTTATATAAGGTAACAGTTGGAAAGCAAGTCCTTGGAAACGTCCGTTGTAGTCAAGCTTTATCAGCAACAATAGCAGGGGGGATTAATAAGAAGGTGCTACAGTCGTCCGTAACGCCAAAAAGTCCGCTAAACCAATCGGCTAAAAGATTGACGTTTAATGTATTTTTTGCAACTTGTCATGCTCTTATTATAAATAAATTGTAAAATTTGTAGGTTTGTGACCAAAATAATTTCTTTACGACATACAAACATTACTAAAAATAGCTTGTTATTGCTATTCCTTTATCCTGTCCGTTTAAAAAATACGTCATGTTCTTTATTGCGTTTAAAGCTAAACGTCTTGGAAAATTCTGACAGATCTGACAAATTATTGATAGCCTACTATATGGATGGACAAAAGTACAAAAGTAGCAATAGAAAATGCATTGCAAAGAAAATTCTGTAGGAAAAAACATGAAAAAGGAAATGAAGGTCAGTTAATAAAATCTTGCTTATCTCATTATCTCTTTAATTAGTAAGCTATATTTCCATTTTCAATTTTATAGTAATAAGAGCAAGAACTAGCTTATCAAGCCAAGTCAGCCAAACAAGAAGGTAATTCATAGAGATGTGTTCTTACAAAATTGAATTTATTCAAATGGCAAATTCTTTTCAAATTTAAGCATTATTCATCATTATTGAATTAAAATTAACAAAATTTGTCCCACCAGTTTCATTTCATTTCCTAGTAAAAGTATATATATACAATACTTTGTATATAAATATGTAATTAAAGCAGCTGATACAGCAACCTGTTCAAGAGAAGAAGCCTAATTTTTTCCAAAAAGTTTACTTTCATATAAATCTATAAAATACTATGAGAAATAAGACAAGGGGCTACTGTGCAAGCTAATCTAATAGTTTAATTTTACAATAATAATGATTCTGAAATTCAAAATTATGTCACTTTCACTTATAATTTAAAGCATTTTTTTTCACAGAATTTCTGTCAATATTTTTGGTATAAAACTTATAAATCCCTTTTCTGTATTTTACTGTGTTCAACTAAGAAACATAGGCTTGAGTTTAAAGGCTCTCTTAATTTAAAGAATTTTGTTGTGACTCTTGGTCACACTTTATAGAATATAAAATATATATGATCAATACTATTTATTTAATAATTATATCAATTTTTAGAAAGATTATTCAAATTGTATAAACTATAATGTTTTATTGCATTAAATATTATCAGAAGTGTTTAAAAAAGTTCTGCTAGGAATGATCCGATACAACTTATAAAAATTACATGTAGTATATTTCATCCGCCAGATCTAATTTCTTTCAATATAGCTAGGTTTATAGTTTTATATGTAGGTGTCATTATCCACATTTCTGAATATTGTTTTTCTTTTAATACAGTAATATTTTGTCTTTTTTTTTTTTTACATTTAATCCTTCTCTGAAAAAAAGGGAAGTATCTCTTCTTTATAATATAAAATATAGTTATAAATCGAGTTTCGTTTATTTTCTTTCTAATTTTTGTAAAGTAAACTCCTTTTTTAATTTTTATGCATTTATCTGGGGTTTTGACTGGTGATATTAAGGGGAGATAACCACTTGCACAAATCGGCATAAAAACCACCGCTTCGTTTTGAAAACAATTTGACGTTTGCGTATCCAACATTCTAATGCCGAGATATTCATATCGAGTGTTTGTCTTGATGATATGCTTTATTAAATTTTAATTCAGCCCATCATTTTTAGTTTCTTCGTAAATATTTAGATTTTTCGATCAGGCGACTTGACAATTTTCACCCAAACTCCAAATTTGCTGATAAAAGAAAGAATAAAGGACTTTGATTTAATGTGTGAGCTTTGACGAGAATAAACTATGGATACTCAAAATTAGTTAGGTCAATAATAAAATTGAGAATGGAAATGGGGAATGTGTCAAAGAGACAACAACCCGACCAAATAAAAAACAACAACAGATGGTCACCAACAGGTCTTCAATGTAGCGAGAAATTCCCGCACCCGGAGGCGTCCTTCAGCTGGCCCCTAAACAAATATATACTAGTTCAGTGATAATGAACGCCATACTAATTTCCAAATAGTACACAAGAAACTAATATAAAAATAATACAAGACTAACAAAGGCCAGAGGCTCCTGACTTGGGACAGGCGCAAAAATGCGGCAGGGTTAAACATGTTTGTGAGATCTCAACCCTCCCTCTATACCTCTAACCAATGTAGAAAAATAAACGCATAACAATACGCACATTAAAATTCAGTTCAAGAGAAGTCCGAGTCTGATGTCAGAAGATGTAACTAAAGAAAATAAACAAAATGACAATAATACATAAATAACAACAGACTACTAGCAGTTAACTGACATGCCAGCTCCAGACTTCAGTTAAACTGACTGAAAGATTATGATTTCATCATATGAACATCAGGCACAATCCTTCCCGTTAGGGGTTTAGTATCATACCATCATAACATATATGAGAAGAACATAACCCGTGTCATGCCAACAACTGTTTTTAGAATAAATGTCTTTAGTTCCGACGCAAAGACCTTATCAGTGACTCAATATTAACGCCAAAATATGCAATCTTTAATGACTTGACAACAGTATCGTAATTATATCCCTTCTTAATCAGTCTATTTAAAGGTTTTGTAAGTTTCTGAGGTGAATACTGACACCTTTGTGCTTTATAAAGAATATTTCCATAAAAAATTGGATGTGAAATACCTGAACGTATAAAAAGTCTGCATGTTGAGCTATATTTACGAATGATGTCTTTATACCGATGATAAAATTTAGTAAAAGTTTTGACTAGTTTGTGATATCGAAAACCCTGGTGTAATAATTTTTCAGTAATACATAAATTTCTCTCGTTAAAATCTAAAACATTGTTACAAACACGAGTGAATCGTACAAGTTGAGATATATAAACACCGTAAGATGGTGACAAGGGAACGTCACCATCTAAAAACGGATAATTAACGATAGGAAATGAAAAATCATCCCTTTTATCATAAATTTTAGTATTCAGCTTTCCGTTAGTGATATAGATATCAAGATCGAGGAAAGGGCAGTGGTCATTATTAGTAATAGCTTTATTTAAAGTAAGTTCAGCAGGATAAATTTCATTAATATACATACTGAAGTCGTCATTATTGAGAGCCAAAATATCATCCAAATATCTAAAAGTATTTTTAAATTTGTTTATCAGATGTTGTTTTGATGGGTTTTTGCTTATTACGATAAAATGAGGTATGTCTCGTCCGTTTTTTTTTACTGAATTTTCACTATCACGTGACTCTATTGTTGCTGATAAACTTTAGGGTCAAACCGTGACCTGCTTTCCAACTGTAAAACTATAGTATTTTACTGATCTCCGCATCAGGTTCTAAATATATACTTTGCCCTATTAATTTATAGATTGTAGTTTCCCCTGTTAAATATAGCGCGATCGGCAATTCAAACACATTATAACGTTGGTTGTTCATTTGTATTATTTATTCGCATATATACAGTGTGAATAAACTGTGTTATATTTTTACTGTGTATAGATAATAAAATGTAAAATCACAAAAATACAGAACTCAGAGGAAAATCAATTCGGGAAAGTCCATACTCACATGGCAAAATCAAATAACAAAACGCATCAAAAACGAAGGGACAAGAACTGTCATATTCCTGACTTGGTACAGGCATTTTCAAATGTAGAAAATGGTGGATGAAACCTGTTTCTATAGCGCTAACCCTCTCACTTTAACAACGGTCTCATCAAATTCCGTTATATTTACATGATGCGTTAAATAAACAGTCACAATTAATAAAATAGTCAAAATATGCCATAATGGGTACATCAGTCATTATCGTATAACAATTTTAAAAGGAACAATTTAGGAGAACACAAACACATCTATCTACGAACACATTGATTGATTTGAGTGTCTGACGTCAGAAACTTTTTATACGTCACATAGATTTGTCGTTCAATGTGCATACAAACAATTTTAAAATTTACATAGGCAGTGTAAGCATACAGGGTTAAAAAATCAAAAGTATGTAAGATTAAATTACAGAAATAGACCGAGATTCAAACAAGTCCAAAAGTTATAGATAGAAGTTGTGAGAATCCAAAAATGGTTAATTCCACTACGCGATTGAACGATTTTGATGTTTGTGGTTGAACGTATATAGTAATTCATAATAGAAATATATCATTATGACATATAATAGACCATTATAATACTGACGGGATCTAATAAAGTACAGGGTCACGTTATAAGAACAAAAGAAATACAAAGAGTCGCATACACAAAACAAAACCACCCAAAAATGAAAGCCAATACAAACACATTGACGAGATGTATAAGTACCGAGCCACGTCAAACAGATATCACATAAAACCATTCAACAGTAAAAGTAATATTAATTATAGAACAAAGACAAATGAAATAACAATAAAACATGTTGTTAAGATGATAGACAACATCAGTACGCAGCATCTATACACCAAGACCATCGTGTATTATTTGAGAAGTTAAAACGGAATATTTATCAACAAGGTCTTAGTACATTCCGATGAACTTTTTTAGAAAAAGGACGAGACGTTCTTTGACATACCCCTGGTTCATCAACTTTCTACTCAGACACTGATGACATTTTACAAAGTCTGAGTAGGAGCTGCAAGCTCTTGAATATCGAATAAGTTGGGAAATATATATCCCATATGCAGGTGAAGTCGGTGTATTGCTACTAAGGTGGGGGGAATTGATAATTTCAAAATTAAAATCGTCTCGTTTGTCATAGATTCTGGTACTGAGATGACTGTGTAAGTCAAATTCGAGATATAAGTCTAAAAATGAGGCGGAGGAAGCCGTGTCTGTTGTTTCTTTAATCTGTAGTTCTGGGGGATATATTAATGGAACCCAATCAGAAAAGTTCGGATTGTTTATGGAAAGAACATCATCAATATATCTGAAAGTGAAATTAAATAATCTGGCTTCTTTGATCCTCTTGTTTTTGATAAGTGTCTGGAGGAACTTCGATTCATATGAAAGTAAGAGGTCGGCAAGAAGAGGCGCATCGTTTGTTTCCATAGGAATGCCGACAATTTGTTGGAAAAGTCTACCTCCAAAGTTGACAAATATGTTGTCGATAAGAAACTCCAGCATTTTGACCACTTGTTCTTCTGAGTAGAATGTTTTACCTTTTTGATTGTCACCATTAACGAAATATGCCTTATGAAATCCCAAAGTATTAAATTTATAGCGTATGCTACCATTTTTATGTTGAAAGGCATTGTGGATAATTTCTTTTAGGCGATTTTTCAATTTTACATGGGGAATGGTGAAATACAGGGTTGAAAAATCTTAAGTTTTGATGGAACTATTTTCAGAAAAAGACCGAGTTTTAAAATTGTCTAGAAGTTCTTTAGAATTTTTAAGAATCCACATAAAGTATTGTATTTTTACATGTTGTTTGCATAAAAACGTAACTGCCGTATAAAGTTGTGGTAATTGTTTAGTGAGACAAATACTTGTTGTGAACGCCCATGTACTAATATTTTACCCGCTCGGACCCGTTTGTTTCATGAATACGTAAGTTCACAATACTCCTTCTGCCACTCTCTTATTATTATAAATGTCGTATTCAAGTTGCGATTTTGTACATATTATAAGGTGTACAGAAATCTTGTATTTGTAATATGTTTCTCAAATTTACTTTTTACACAGTGACAATGTAAACATATGTTATAAAAATTACAAACCATTGCTTGAAAATAGTATTAACTTGAACAAATTAAGAAATAATTCATGGAAGGCATAGATATGTTGGAAAATAACACATGGACTTGGCAATTTTATGGCTTCCATGAATTATTTCGATTCTAATAGGACAAGGACAAATACTAGAGCGAGGATGGGAATGCCATTTGTGCTGCTGTTCTTTTAAATGCCATATAAACTTGCTGAAATCAGTAAATATGCGAATTATACATTAGAATAGAAAAAAAACCCTTAAATTTATAATTTTAATGTAATGGTAAACGAATTTCAATGGATTACGTAACGGAAAAAAAACTTCATCTTTAGTGTTTTTATTCGTATGACGTCATGTTTTGAAATGGTTTAAATGCGCCAAAAGCATTTATGAACTTTCGCGGAATTGTATTTTATTTCGCTTTGTAGATTTCTCCTATTTCTTGTGCATTAATTATTTTTGTTGTTCATTCGAATAAGAATAAAAGCCTTATTTTAATTTCAGTTTTTAAAACAAAATATCGGCATAGCGTTTGTAAATAGGTTCTGATACATGCATCCATTATTATGTATCTCTCTGAGTCTGCAGTAAGTATAGATATATCGAGAATTTTATCACGATGTTGTGTACAAAGTGAAAAAAGCACGTACGTCATATTAGAATTTGAAAATAATGATATGTTACAATATATATTACAACACATGCCATCAACCCAATATTATGTTCATCATGTTTTAATGTTCATTCTTGATAGTGTTTTGTCCTTTGTGAATAGTAGATGTCAAGATGAAGAGTTTTTATAATGACTCGATAAATTTTGAAACATTCATGTGTTTAATTGGTTTCCTTTTACTTCTTGTGACTTGGATGAAGAGTTGACTCATTGGCACTCATTCCACATATTCTTATATCAATGTAGTCAAATATTATTCAGTTCTCCACTCATAAGGCAGTAAAAAAATACTTTCATACTAGTTGAGAAATGCAAGTGGATGAGAGAAGAAATTCATTTAAACTTTGATGGACAGTTGTCTCATTGACGACAATAATACCACATCCTCTTATTTTAATGCCCCACCTATGATAGTAGAAGGGCATGATGTCTTCTGGTCTGTGGGTCCTTTCGTCCGTCCGTCTGTTCGTTCGTCCCGCTTCAGGTTTAAGTTTTTGGTCAAGTTAGTTTTTGATGAGGTTGAATTCAAATCAACTTTAAAGTTAGTACACATGTTCCAAATGATATGATCTTTCTAATTGTAATGCCAAATTAGCTTTAACCCCGAATTCACGGTTCACTGAACATGGAAAATGATAGTGCGAGGTGGGCATTCGTGTACTTGGGACACATTCTTGTTATATATAAAGCAATATTTGAACGAGTTCTATAGCCAATGATAAAACTGACAGCAAATACTATTTTTCCGTTACAGAACGTTACTCTGAGACCGAGTTCGAAACTGATCAATCAATGTCCGAGACCAATGTTGCTACTGAAACAAACTCTGATACTGATTTTGCATTGCATTTTTTTCATGTTTAAACAAACAACGATATACAAGCCACTATAGCAGAGACATACACAATTAAATGTTTATGTTTAAACAGACAACGATATACAAGCCACTGAGTTAAGAGACATACACAATTAAATTTTTATGTTTAAACAGACAACGATATACAAGCCACTGAGTTAAGAGACATACACAATTAAATTTTTATGTTTAAACAGACAACGATATACAAGCCACTGAGTTAAGAGACATACACAATTAAATTTTCATGTTTAAACAGACAACGATATACAAGCCACTGAGTTAAGAGACATACACAATTAAATTTTCATGTTTAAACAGACAACGATATACAAGCCACAGAGTTAAGAGACATACACAATTAAATTGTCATCGTTGTGCTACGGTACTGAAATAATTTAACAAACTTTACTAAAATTGTCTGTTTATAAATTTTAAACTTATTATGAAACTAAGGTTTCAACTCCCTTAGGCAAAGTTGGCTTTAGACGAATTTGGCTATTTATTTTTGGTATTTTTGACATATAGCTCTTCAACGATTTTCGGTTCTAATACATCTTCGGATTTCAAATGTTTGGCTTTGAGCGTTCCTGATGAAGGTAAATCCAGAAAAGCGCTTCGGACGCAATAAATTATAAAACGTGTTGTTTTCCATTTTTTACATCACTGGGTCGATACCTCTGCTGGTGGACTATCAGTCCCCGAGGGTATCATCAGCTCAATAGTCAGTGCTTCGGTACTGACATGATTTAACAAACTTTACTAAAATTGTCTGTTTATAAATTTTGAAATTATTATGAAACTAAGGTTTCAACTCCCTCAGGCAAAGTTGGCTTTAGACGAATTTGGCTATTTATTATTGGTATTTTTGACATATAGCTCTTCAACGATTTTTGGTACTAATACATCTTCGGATTTCAAATGTTTGGCTTTGAGCGTTCCTGATGAAGGTAAATCCAGAAAAGCGCTTCGGACGCAATAAATTATAAAACGTGTTGTTTTCCATTTTTTACATCACTGGGTCGATACCTCTGCTGGTTGACTATCAGTTCCCGAGGGTATCATCAGCTCAATAGTCAGTGCTTCGGTACTGACATGATTTAACAAACTTTACTAAAATTGTCTGTTTATAAATTTTGAAATTATTATGAAAGTAAGGTTTCAACTCCCTCAGGCAAAGTTGGCTTTAGACGAATTTGGCTATTTATTTTTGGTATTTTTGACATATAGCTCTTCAACTATTTTCGGTACTAATACATCTTCGGATTTCAAATGTTTGGCTTTGAGCGTTCCTGATGAAGGTAAATCCAGAAAAGCGCTTCGGACGCAATAAATTATAAAACGTGTTGTTTTCCATTTTTTAAACAGACAACGATATACAAGCCACTATAACAGAGACATACACAATTAAATTTTTATGTTTAAACAGACAACGATATACAAGCCACTGAGTTAAGAGACATACACAATTAAATTTTCATGTTTAAACAGACAACGATATACAAGCCACTGAGTTAAGAGACATACACAATTAAATGTTCATGTTTAAACAGACAACGATATACAAGCCACTGATTTAGGTGACATACACAATTAAATTTTCATGTTTAAACAGACGACGATATACAAGCCACTATAACAGAGACATACACAATTAAATTTTCATGTTTAAACAGACAACGATATACAAGCCACTGAGTTAAGAGACATACACAATTAAATTTTCATGTTTAAACAGACAACGATATACAAGCCACTGAGTTAAGAGACATACACAATTAAATTGTCATGTTTAAACAAACAACGATATACAAGCCACTATAACAGAGACATACACAATTAAATGTTTATGTTCAAACAAACAACGATATACAAGCCACTGAGTTAAGAGACATACACAATTAAATTTTTATGTTTAAACAGACAACGATATACAAGCCACTGAATTAAGAGACATACACAATTAAATTTTAATGTTTAAACAGACAACGATAACAAGCCACTGAGTTAAGAGACATACACAATTAAATTTTTATGTTCAAACAGACAACGATATACAATCCACTGAGTTAGGAGACATACACAATTAAATTTTTATGTTTAAACAGACAACGATATACAATCCACTGAGTTAAGAGACATACACAATTAAATTTTTATGTTTAAACAGACAACGATATACAAGCCACTATAACAGAGACATACACAATTAAATGTTTATGTTTAAACAGACAACGATATACAAGCCACTGAGTTAAGAGACATACACAATTAAATGTTTATGTTTAAACAGACAACGATATACAAGCCACTGAGTTAAGAGACATACACAATTAAATATTTATGTTTAAACAGACAACGATATACAAGCCACTATAACAGAGACATACACAATTAAATGTTTATGTTTAAACAGACAACGATATACAAGCCACTGAGTTAAGAGACATACACAATTAAATATTTATGTTTAAACAGACAACGATATACAAGCCACTATAACAGAGACATACACAATTAAATGTTTATGTTTAAACAGACAACGATATACAAGCCACTGAGTTAAGAGACATACACAATTAAATATTTATGTTTAAACAGACAAAAATATACAAGCCACTGAGTTAAGAGACATACACAATTAAATGTTTATGTTTAAACAGACAACGATATACAAGCCACTGAGTTAAGAGACATACACAATTAAATTTTTATGTTTAAACAGACAACGATATACAAGCCACTATAACAGAGACATACACAATTAAATGTTTATGTTTAAACAGACAACGATATACAAGCCACTGAGTTAAGAGACATACACAATTAAATATTTATGTTTAAACAGACAACAATATACAAGCCACTGAGTTAAGAGACATACACAATTAAATGTTTATGTTTAAACAGACAACGATATACAAGCCACTGAGTTAAGAGACATACACAATTAAATTTTTATGTTTAAACAGACAACGATATACAAGCCACTGAGTTAAGAGACATACACAATTAAATTGTCATCGTTGTGCTACGGTACTGAAATGATTTAACAAACTTTACTAAAATTGTCTGTTTATAAATTTTTAAAATTATTATGAAACTGAGGTTTCAACTCCCTTAGGCAAAGTTGGCTTTAGACGAATTTGGCTATTTATTTTTGGTATTTTTGACATATAGCTCTTCAACGATTTTCGGTACTAATACATCTTCGGATTTCAAATGTTTGGCTTTGAGCGTTCCTGATGAAGGTAAATCCAGAAAAGCGCTTCGGACGCAATAAATTATAAAACGTGTTGTTTTCCATTTTTTACATCACTGGGTCGATACCTCTGCTGGTGGACTATCAGTCCCCGAGGGTATCATCAGCTCAATAGTCAGTGCTTCGGTACTGACATGATTTAACAAACTTTACTAAAATTGTCTGTTTATAAATTTTGAAATTATTATGAAACTAAGGTTTCAACTTCCTCAGGCAAAGTTGGCTTTAGACGAATTTGGCTATTTATTTTTGGTATTTTTGACATATAGCTCTTCAACGATTTTTGGTACTTATACATCTTCGGATTTCAAATGTTTGGCTTTGAGCGTTCCTGATGAAGGTAAATCCAGAAAAGCGCTTCGGACGCAATAAATTATAAAACGTGTTGTTTTCCATTTTTTAAACAGACAACGATATACAAGCTACTATAACAGAGACATACACAATTAAATTTTTATGTTTAAACAGACAACGATATACAAGCCACTATAACAGAGACATATACAATTAAATTTTTATGTTTAAACAGACAACGATATACAAGCTACTATAACAGAGACATACACAATTAAATTTTTATGTTTAAACAGACAACGATATACAAGCTACTATAACAGAGACATACACAATTAAATTTTTATGTTTAAACAGACAACAATACACAAGCCACTGAGTTGGAGACATACACAATTAAATGTTTATGTTTAAACAGACAACGATATACAATCCACTGAGTTAAGAGACATACACAATTAAATTTTAATGTTTAAACAGACAACGATATACAAGCCACTGAGTTAAGAGACATACACAATTAAATTTTAATGTTTAAACAGACAACGATATACAAGCCACTGAGTTAAGAGACATACACAATTAAATTTTAATGTTTAAACAGACAACGATATACAAGCCACTGAGTTAAGAGACATACACAATTAAATTGTCATGTTTAAACAGACAACGATATACAAGCCACTGAGTTAAGTGACATACACAATTAAATTTTCATGTTTAAACAGACGACGATATACAAGCCACTATAACAGAGACATACACATTTAAATTGCTATGTTTAAACAGACAACGATATACAAGCCACTGAGTTAAGAGACATACACAATTAAATATTTATGTTTAAACAGACAACGATATACAAGCCACTATAACAGAGACATACACAATTAAATTTTCATGTTTAAACAGACAACGATATACAAGCCACTGAGTTAAGAGACATACACAATTAAATTGTTATGTTTAAACAAACAACGATATACAAGCCACTATAACAGAGACATACACAATTAAATTTTTATGTTTAAACAGACAACGATATACAAGCCACTGAGTTAAGAGACATACACAATTAAATTTTCATGTTTAAACAGACAACGACATACAAGCCACTGAGTTAAGAGACATACACAATTAAATTTTCATGTTGACGATATACAAGCCACTATAACAGAGACATTTACAATTAAATTGTCATGTTTAAACAGACAACGATATACAAGCCACTATAACAGAGACATACACAATTAAATTTTTATGTTTAAACAGACAACGATATACAAGCCACTGAGTTAAGAGACATACACAATTAAATTTTTATGTTTAAACAGACAACGATATACAAGCCACTATAACAGAGACATACACAATTAAATTGTTATGTTTAAACAGACAACGATATACAAGCCACTGAGTTAAGAGACATACACAATTAAATTGTCATGTTTAAACAAACAACGATATACAAGCCACTATAACAGAGACATACACAATTATTTTTTTTGTTTAAACAGACAACGATAACAAGCCACTGAGTTAAGAGACATACACAATTAAATTGTCATGTTTAAACAGACAACGATATACAAGCCACTATAACAGAGACATACACAATTTAATGTTTATGTTTAAACAGACAACGATATACAAGCCACTGAGTTAAGAGACATACACAATTAAATATTTATGTTTAAACAGACAACAATATACAAGCCACTAAGTTAAGAGACATACACAATTAAATGTTTATGTTTAAACAGACAACGATATACAAGCCACAGAGTTAAGAGACATACACAATTAAATTTTTATCTTTAAACAGACAACGATACACAAGCCACTGTGTTGGAGACAAACACAATTAAATTTTCATGTTTAAACAGACAACGATATACAAGCAACTGAGAAGAGATATACACAATTAAATGTTCATGTTCAAACAGACAAAGATATACAAGACACTGAGTTAAAGATATCCAATTGAATTTTCATGTTAAAACAGACGACGATACACAAGCCGCAGAGTTAAAGACATACACAATTGAATTTTCATGTTTAAACAGACAACGATGTACAAGCCACTGAGTTAAGAGACATAAACAATTAAATGTTCAGGTTAAAACAGACAACGATATACAAGCCACTATAACAGAGACATACACAATTAAATGTTCATGTTCAAACAGACAACGATATACAAGACACTGAGTTAAGAGACATACACAACTGAATTTTCATGTTAAAACAGACAACAATACACAAGCCACTGAGTTGGAGACATACACAATTGAATTTTCATGTTAAAACAGACGACGATACACAAGCCACTGAGTTGGAGACATACACAATTGAATTTTCATGTTTAAACAGACGATGATACACAAACCACAGAGTTAGAGACATACACCATTGAACTATCACGTTTAAACAGACAACGATATGCAAGCCACTGAGTTAGAGACATACACAATGGTCATTAAATTAAGAGAAGCTAACATTGCTAATGGAGCAGTTATCGTAAAGCAGGCTATTTTCGCGGGTGTAAAATTGAGTCCGAGGTGCGCAGATGCACTGGACTGCACGGAAAAGCAATAACTGCCAATGCAGCAATGGCAATCAACTTTCAAACCAGCAATCAATCGATATATATGTCCATATAATATGTTATTATAGGGTTGTTTCGTTATTTACACCTCACATCTTTTTTCTTAGTTTTTCAACATTGAAATTGAGTGATTTCTTTTATTTGAGACTATTGACACACATAAGTATAATTTAAACGTATTTTGGCATTACAATTAGAAAGATCATATCATTTGGAACATGTGTACTAACTTTAAAGCCAGTTCGCATTGGAAAAGACGAAAAAGAGACAAGATCTTTTCTAAATCTTTCCTTTGCCAACAAAGGTCTCGATGGCGTCAACATAGGCAATATCCTTCATCATAAATTAGTTCAATCGAAAATACCTCCTTATTTCAAAGACCAGTCTGTACCAATAATTTCTTATACCTATACCAAACATATTGCAACTACAATTTTCAATTTCAAACGCGTTTTGCAGGATCTCGATATTGACGACTTCAAGTCTAAACCTCCTAATTGCACTAGTGCTAGTTCCCAATTCAAATATAATCCTGCTGGCCACGTTATTACCGGTGACCTAAACATTGCTAATAACACTTCTCTACGAAATGTGTTATCAAAAGGTCCGAAATATTGTAAGCCTAAATCCATCAATTAGAAATACAACTTTAAAATTTTGTTGGATTCAGTCGAGGATTATGCCAGGCAATGGGCTCAGCGCGAGAAGGAAGACGTAGATACTCTAACCGAATGGATTAAGGCAGTGAGGTCGTAAATACAAATCAGAATTAAGAAACTGAATGGGTCCATCAATGCCCATGCTACGTCAATCTTCAAAGACCCAAATGTTGCTAAACCTATCCGACCTCCATGATAAATATGTTGTTGTCCCCGCAGACAAAGCCCCAAATAACATCGTTTTTGTCTGTAAAAGTCATTACATTAATTGCTTGATACACTAATTAGGTATAGACAGTTCACTTTGAAACTCAACATATACCCTCACGACACTTACCAAAGAGGAAATCCTGCATAATCATAGGTTTGTTCTTTGTTCCTATGGTATTTCAACCAAAGATGAAGAACTGGATCTTCCATCACTGTTTTGGATACCTAACCTACATAAGTGTCCTTACAAACAACGGTATATTGCTGGGTCTTCCAAGTGCTCCACGAAACCCCCTTCTAAATTATCAACATCTATTTTATCAGCAATCAAAGACGGGCTTCAAATTTATTGTGAAACTGCCTATTCTAGAGGTGGCGTGAATCAGATGTGGATACTTAAAAATTCCAAAGATCTTTTAGAGTACATACAATCTAACTCTCTTTCATCTTGTAACAGTATTAAAACATTTGACTTTTCTAATCTTTACACAAGTATTCCACATTCCAAACTAAAAGACAAATTAAAAGAGTTGGTATTACTTTGCTTCATAAAAAAGAATGACCAACGTAGATACAAGTATCTTGTCTTAGAGAGGGATAAATCCTACTTTGTAAAGAATCACTCTGATTCAAACAAAAAATTCTCTGAAACCGATATTTTCAAGATGCTTGATTTCTTGATTAGAGAATTTTATCACGATGTTGTGTACAAAGTGAAAAAAGCACGTACGTCATATTAGAATTTGAAAATAATGATATGTTACAATATATATTACAACACATGCCATCAACCGCAATATTATGTTCACTCTTTACACAAGTATTCCACATTCCAAACTAAAAGACAAATTAAAAGAGTTGGTATTACTTTGCTTCATAAAATAGAATGACCAACGTAGATACAAGTATCTTGTCTTAGGGAGGGATAAATCCTACTTTGACTCAAACAAAAAATTCTCTGAAACCGATGTTATCAAGATGCTTGATTTCTTGATTGACAACATATTTGTTACGTTCGGAGGACGTGTTTTTCAACAGACTGTCGGCATCCCAATGGGAACAAACTGTGCCCCTCTACTTGCTGACTTGTTTCTTTATTATTATGAGGCTGACTTCATACAGGAACTTCCTGGGAAGAAAGATAAGAAGTTAGCAATATCCTTTAACTCTACTTTCCGCTATATAGATGACGTTCTTTCACTAAACAATTCAAAATTTGGCGACTATGTGGAAAGAAAAGAGGGACGAAAGACACCAAAGGGACAGTCAAACTCGTAAATCTAAAACAAACTGACAACGCCATGGCTAAAAATGAAAAAAACAAACAGAAAAACAATAGTACACATGACACAACATAGAAAACTAAAGAATAAACAACACGAACCCCACCAAAAACTAGGGGTGATCTCAGGTGCTCCGGAAGGGTAAGCAGATCCTGCTCCACATGCGGCACCCGTCGTGTTGCTTATGTGATTACAAATCCGGTAAATAGTCTAATTCGGTAGGTCAAATTCATGAAAGGGAAGGGGATTGTAGTTACGACGTTAGGAACATATCCGATATCATTTGTGAAACGGTTATTCCATAACGGTCAACCAACTCGTGATGGCGTCCGCATCCATCCCATCGAATTGGAGATAAAGGATACTACAGATACATTTAAGTCGGCTTCATATCTTGACGTACATTTAGAAATTGACAATGAGGGTCGATTGAAGACAAAACTTTACGATAAAAGAGATGATTTCAGCTTTCCAATTGTGAACTTTCCATTTCTAAGTAGCAACATTCCAGCAGCACCTGCATACGGGGTATATATCTCCCAATTGATACGATATTCCCGTGCTTGCATTTCCTATCATGATTTTCTTGATAGAGGGTTACTGCTCACAAGGAAGCTATTAAACCAAGAGTTCCAAATGGTGAAGTTGAAATCATCCCTTCGTAAATTTAACGGACGCCATCACGAGTTGGTTGACCGTTATGGAATAACCGTTTCACAAATGATATCGGATATGTTCCTTACGTCGTAACTACAATCCCCTTCCCTTTCATGAATTTGACCTACCGAATTAAGACTATTTACCGGATTTGTAATCACATAAGCAACACGACGGGTGCCGGATGTGGAGCAGGATCTGCTTACCCTTCCGGAGCACCTGAGATCACCCCTAGTTTTTGGTGGGGCTCGTGTTGTTTATTCTTTAGTTTTCTATGTTATGTCATGTGTACTATTGTTTTTCTGTTTGTCTTTTTTCATTTTAAGCCATGGCGCTGTCAGTTTGTTTTAGATTTATGAGTTTGACTGTCCCTTTGGTATCTTTCGTCCCTCTTGTAAATATCAAACTTCACATTAAATTAAAAAAGTACATAAAAACTGACAAAATGAAACTCTATCAATCAACGGAACTAGTTGAAAACAACTGTCACATTCCCGACTTTGTACCGGTATTATATATTAAACGATTGGTTGAACCTTATTTTATAGCTAACCAAACCTCTAATATGTATTGGCAGTATAAAACCCGTCTGATGAGTTGACAAGTGATCCCTGTCAAAATTTATTATCTGTAAGTTCACTAATCCTACAAAAGTCTTACTTATTTGAGGACGAAACTATGACATTTGTCTTCTATTAACAATTACCAATAACACGTCTTTTATAAAATCATAAATACAAGCTTAAATTTGTAAAACACGATTGTAGAATCAGACTAATTCCATCAATATTAGATGCTTTATGAAATTTTATTAAAGGTCAACATTTTGAAGCATAATTTGTTTGAATATTAATGCTCGATTTATTCTCATCGTCGCATTTGTTATAGTGCCTGTGGTATTAATCTGTATTCCTAATAGTAAAATAATCATCTTTAATGCTTTATTCATTTAACATTAAGTATCACTACTGTTTTTTTTTTAAATGAACCGTAATCAGCTGGAACTGTTAATCCTGATATTCTTAAAGAATATAATAATATGACTCTGACTAACAGCATCTAAATAAATCCTTTCTTTACCAAGTTCAAGTTCCCATGTTGACTGAATCTCTCCAACACATTTGGATAAACACTTTATTTTAAGTTTGAAGGTGTCGTTATTAATTTCATTATTTATAATTTTTTAAACAAATGTTGGTTACGTCCTTTTTATAAAAAAAAAAATTCAAAAAAAAAGCCTCGGTCATACCTTACCGGATAGCACTAACGAACGCCTAACCAATGAAAATAAAAGTTGTCCGTTGAAAAAATTGTTATCCGTTGAGAGTCCGTTAATGTACTGACCGTATAAAACGGACGTGTAACGGATGCCTGACGGACACACCGGATATGCAACGTACGTGAAACGGAAACGTATCGGATAGAACGGATGTCGAACGTACATCCAACGGACGGGTACCGCATAAAACGGACACCTAACGGAAGCGTACCGGATAAAACGGATGAACAATATATACGGCAAAATTAAAGGCGACAATAATAATACATGTACATCGCATACTTTTTTTAATGTTTAGGTGTAACTGGTTTTGGTTTATTCTTTAAAATACCGCAAAAGGTCAGAGTCTGACCTGAATAAGAGCTGTTTGTTGTGAAGAATCGCCCTTACTCTAAGGTCGATAATGAATAATTAAAATTCATGAACCTTAAGAAATCTGACATACTAATAATTGTCATTTCTGACACGAAATTTTCAATTGACATTTATCCGTTTCAGATCCGTTCATCGTCCGTTTTACGTCCGGTAGAAGTCCGTTTCCCATTCGTTCAACATCCGTTTTATCCGTTAAACGTCCGGTAGAAGTTCGTTGGTGAATTTATCTTCTAGACCTCCAACGGATGTATAACAGACACGTAACGGATACAAAACGGACGCCTAGCGGACGTTCAACGGACATTTTATCCGTTGGACGTCCGTTCAAAGTTTTGAGCATGCTTAAAATTTTCCACTGGACAGAACGGACGTCGACGGATAAAACGTACGCTTAACGGACATGCAACGGATATAGACGGACTTTTAACGGATAACCACGGACGTCGATTCGGATGAACGGATTGAAAAAAAGTTATCCGTTAGGCGTCCGTTCGGGCTATCCGAGGCTAAACATTTGTCTTTGACTTAATAACACCAGGTCACTTTAGAGCTTTTGCAAAGTTTATGGATTATTGTTTCGTGTTCATATCGGATCTACGTTTTGTATTTTAACCTTTAACTGAATCATATTACAGTGTTACAACAAATATGGTCATGTTCACATCAAACGCTATGTACAGTAAACATGTCTACAAATAGTTGAATGTAATGTTCACATTGAATGTGTTTACATCTATTCACCTGGTTTAACTACCTATACAGATACACATTGGTTTTAAACTATCTGTTATTTAAATAAGAAATATTTTAATTAAAGAAAGCTCAATGATGAACATTATCATTGATAGCATAGATACAACAAAGTGCTCATTACATGAAATCGAATTCTAAAGTTTCTCAGTCAACCTCTTTGGCAGTTAGGGAACGACATATTTTCCTGTTTCGATATTATTATCCCCAATTTAATTTAAAAACATATTCTTGTCAAGCAGATGACGAAAAAACAATATTCTGGTAAAGCAGATGACAAAAAAAAGTATATTCTAAATCCAGATTTTCCCAATATTTTATAGTGTTACATATTGAGTAAAACAATATTTACTGATAGCTTCGATAAAAATGAAAAAAAAACATGAAAGCCATTTTGATGATTTGAAGTACTTATAAAATAACTGTTCGGACTTTGCAAATTAATACTTTTTTAATTTATTCTAAGTGCATTTTATTGTATCGCAGACACTTGTGAAACAATACAAATTACCGACCACTCTTTTTAGTAATGAATTCATGAGTGAATAGTTGATTGAGTACATGAAAAAAGATCAGTGGAAATATTGGTGTGTACGTCCAGTCGATTCATTTTCAAAATAGTTATGTGTTCGGCACGGATAATAAAGCTTACCTAAAGTTTGATTTATAACAATGCAATTTATCAAATGTAGACAGATATTTCGGTAAAGAATTTTAATAATAATTGTTATAAACAGTAATTCTGTTCCAAAAACGTTTCTTCTTAAAATATACATGGTAAAAATCATGTTCTAAATATCTTGTTTTTTTGTAAACCTTACCCACACAATGCCTACCTTGACTATCGACTACATGTAAAACACATAACTTATAATACATGTAAGTATTGAGTTTTAATCAACGGGAACGTAATTGAGTTTAATTCATTGAGAGTTACACTAACACAACACCGATTTTAGGTCAATGTGAACGCGGCCTAATATATTGATGATTAGAATACGGAAATCCCAAATAATAAACTTCATAGATATTAACAACAGCGGTTTATATATTCAATATTCGCTATGAAGACATACCAACAACCAAAATAAAAATTAAACACTGACGGAATCGTGTGAACTCTAAAACGAGCGACACTAATTAGGTTGAAAGGGTAAGCATCTCCTGCTATAGAGGACCATGCGAATCGAAACTCATGACAAGAACCGATGTCACTTAGTATTTGTCTGTTTGTCTTTTTATTTTTAGATATGGCGTTGTCAGTTTATTTTCAATCTTTGAGTTTTACTTTCCCTCTGGTATCTTTCGTCTCTTTCTTAGGAGTACAACTAATTGATTCGGAAGAATAAGAAATGCAACAACGACACAAACGTTTCTTTTTTCGGTTCTCAATATCACATCAGCTGGTGTTTTTTTTTTAACGATTTGGAATACAAACTTATAGATAAGACCATTATTTACAATATTATCTCACATGTAACCAGTATTTGCTTTGTGCGCAATATTTCGAAAGAGTAGGCAATATTTTGACAATGTGTTGGTCAAATCTCAATAAAGATGACAAGCTCATAATTGTAAACGCCAGAGGCGATAAATTCAATAAATGCAATGTATATGAGTTAATCATGAATTTATAAAAAAAGAAGATGTGATACCATTGGCAAAGAGAGTACTCTTTACAAGAGACCAAATGACACAGAAATTAGCAATTATATGTCAACCTACGTCCTTGCAATGAGCAAAGCCCAGAATGCATAGTTGAGTTATAAAAGGCCCCGAAATGACTATTTAAACGAGAAAACTAACGAACCTATGTATGTACAACATAATGAAAGAACGACATATATGCAACACAGCAGCAAACGACAACCACTGAGTTACTGGATCCTGGACAGGCACATACAGAATGTGGGGGGATTAAACATGTAAGTGGGCGTTATTTGAGGTATTTAGCCTATCTAAATTCTTTTAATTAAACTCAATAATAAAGCCTTACATCTTTAAAAATCAAAGTAGAATATTTTTTCTATTTTATTTGATTTATTGCTACTAGTTACTGTATACTAATTTATTTTCATTGAAAGAGAAAACATCCGTATTTAAGCTCAACTGGCCTAAAAGGCCAAGTGAGCTTTTCCCATCACTTGGCGTCCGTCGTCGTCGCACTGCGTCCGTCGTCGTAACTTTTACAAAATCTTCTCCTCTGAAACTACTGGGCCAAATTAATCCAAACTTGGCCACAATCATCATTTATGTATCTAGTTTAAAGTTTGTGTTTTTTGACCCGGCCAACTATTCAAGATGGCCGATTTAGCTAAAAATAGAACAAAGGGGTAAAATGCAGTTTTTGGCTTATAACTCAAAAACCAAAGCATTTAGAGCAAATCTGACATGAGATAAAATTGTATATCAGATCAAAGTCTATCTGCCCTGAAATTTTCAGATGAATCAGACAACCCATTGTTGGGTTGCTGCCCCTAAATTGGTAATTTTAAGGAAATTTTACTGTTTTTGGTTATTATCTTGAATATTATTATAGATGGAGATAAACTGTAAACAGCAATAATGGTCAGCAAAGTAAGATTTACAAATAAGTCAAATGACCAAAATGGTCAGTTGACCCATTTAGGAGTTATTGCCCTTTATAGTAAATTTTTAACCATTTTTCGTAAATATCCATGATCTTTTACAAAAATCTTCTCCTCTGAAACTACCGGGCCAAATTAATCTAAACTTGGCCACAATCATCATTGATGTATCTTGTTTAAACGTTGTGTTTTTTTACCCGGCCAACCAACCAAGATGGCCGCTACGGCTAAAAATGGAACATGGAGGTTAAATGCAGTTTATTGGTTATTACTCAAAAACCAAAGCATTTAGAGCAAATCTGAATGGGGTAAATTGTTTATCTGGTCAAGATCTATCTGCCTTGAAATTTTAAGATGAATGGGACAACTCGTTGTTAGGGTGCTGCCCCTGAATTGGTAATTTTAAGGAAATTTTGCTGTTTTGGGTTATTATCTTGAATATTATTATAGATAAAGATAAACTGTAAACAGCAATAATGTACAGCAATTTAAGACTCAAAAATAAGTCAAAATGACCAAAATGACTAAGAAGTTATTGTCCTTTATAATCAATTTTTAACAATTTTCATAAAATTTGTAAATTTTTACTAATATTTTCCACTGAAACTTCACGGACAAGTTCATTATAGATAGGGATAATTGTAAGCAGCAAGAATGTTCAGTAAAGTAAGATGTACAAACACATCACAATCACCTAAACACAATTTTGTCATGAACTGTCTGTTTCCTTTGTTTAATTAACATATACCAAGGTGAGCGACACAGGGTCTTTAGAGCCTCTAGTTTTAAATAGTTTCTTTTAAAAATCAGAGTCGGAATTTTGTCTAGTATTTCTTGAAGGTCATGGAAGTAAGTTTACAAATTTAACGTTTAAAAAAAAACACATCAACATTATTGTTCTTTCCTATGTTTTGAAATGGTTTTTAAGAACATTTTATTCCTCCCCCTCACAATAAATAGCCATCATCTGTGGTTGTACCACTTAGATAAAATATATAGAAATATCATTGTATAGTAATATACATTGATTGGTCATTTAAAGTCGCTCAGAAATTTGCTTAAATAGTTCTTATGATTGCTAGCCATTGTTTTATTAGTATTATCATCTTTACGCCATTATAGCTTGAAAGCAAAGTAATAAAATCCAAATGAAAAAATGCTGACTCAAGTCTTACTGCCTTTCATAGACGATAAACCCGTAAAATCATTAATATACTCTGAGAGAAATAATATCTTAAGAAATGTCGCACAACACAAAGGTGAAGCGATTTCTTTTCACCTCATTTTTTGGTATTTACAAGGAATTAAACGCCTACTTAAATGGACTTCTCCGTGTGATAGCCATTTTATTTATGATTCAGATAATAGTTATCCTAAGGTTGAAATATTAGAAGTAGATCATTTTCCCAAATGGACCAGGTGCACTTTTGTACTATGTGAATTTTACCGATGTATAATGATATTACAAATTCTTAGCTGTTAATCATTAGCAACTCCAATGTCCACTTAGTGTTATATTATATGCTAAAATTAATTAAACTGGCAGATCAGATTCTCTTTATTATTAGACAGTGGGGACTGTAAATCTGGTTACTTATAATTCATAGGCGTAGCATGCTAAAAAATAATGGTACGGTTTTGTCAAATTAGACATATGGGACACGAAGTCCCATCCAACTTCGCATATCGAGACTGCACTACAGCAGGGGGTATGGGGGCCGCTCAAGGGCCCCAGAAGCTCTGGGGTTTTATATCGTTAAAATCCTGCATTCTGAGTGTTTCCTGGCACGAAATTTTTTTTCCAACAGCAGCATTATTTACAAAGACAGTTTGAAAAAAATGAATGTCTGTGTCTCGCGGGTTTTGTAGTTTGTTTTCTATTTTTGTGTCATTTACATAGCAAGATTGGTGACTGAGAACAATACTGTCATACTTTACCTCGCGACAAATCTTTGCGCAAAATTCATGATTTACAAGTGATTTCTGTCAGTTTATTTATTATAAGATCTTAAATATTATTACTTTTAAAATAAAACAATCAAAGTGCGGCTAGCAACTATTGAGCTATAATAAAAAGAAAATTGAATGAGGATCGGGAATGTGTAAAAAAAACTACAGCCATCCTCACACACTGCATGCATGGGATAAGCAGCAGCCGGCCCGGTAGTCCTATAATATAAGACTTCCGAGATTCATATCATTTACATTCAACGTTTTTTAGCGGATATTTTTTTACTTTCAATGTTGAACCATAATTCGGATAGTATCGGATTTTTTTTACTATCAATATTGAACCACAACTCGGGTTAAACCGTGTGATTGATAGTAAATAAAATACATAATAAAAAAGGTTGAGTGCAAATGATATGAACCTCAAAAGTCTTTTATTATAAGACTGTCGTCCCTGAAGTCGCACCAGTTTTTTTAGGGGTCCGTGTTTCTAATTTGATTTTAGTTTTCAATGTTGAATGGTGTCCCGATAAAGGTTATATCCCCTTTTGCAATACGGTATCTTACATTTAAAAAAGAAGCCCTAACCTCTGATTTCAATTGACATTATGCTTGAAATATTTGGAACTGTACGTTAGGAAAATAACAATTAATTAACTGATTTTGAACTTGACTTCATTATTTATAATTGCTAATCAATAAACTGATTACGGTACTGTTGTTACGTACATTGACGTGCTTAGTAGTTTTAAAGTTGAAAGACGTTTTTTTCCATTCTTTGAGAAAACAGCCAGAGGTAAAAGTAAAACATTTAATGTATGGAAGTGTGCATGCTATTAAAGCATATTGTTTTTAATATTTTGAATTTTTTTATGGTACAGTCGGAACAGTACCAACCGTACCGCGTGTTACGCCAGTGTATATCGGATATCTGATACAGTTATTGTGACTCTCTTTTCACAATAATAACCTTTGTAACAACCACTTGATTGGTGGCCTGCATTTGTTTTACCTATCTACATTTTCCTATGAAAGTCCAAATTTCAAGCCGTTCCACCGGTCATTAATCATTACAAAACCATCTATGAAATTTGTTGTAAGTTTCTTCTCGACTTTAACATACAAGACATACTTAACGCTGGCTGTTAAACCAGGGACTTTCTATACTAAATTTTAGTCTTTTTTTAAGTTATTTTTTTTAGTAAAGAAAGTCCCTAGTTAATGCGGGGTTCACACATTGCCGATTATTGCTCCCGTTTGAGATCAGACCACATTACGACACGAAAAGTGAAAAAGTCGGATTAGTATCCTCAATTATCTGGAATGTCCTATCATTGTCTGAACGCAGTCGTTTTAGTTCGTAACAGATTCCTACGGGTCGGGAAGGTTCCGAATAGTTCGGCAAAGCATCCCGACAGTTAGGTGCGTCCCGTAACATTCGGGACAACTCAGCCGATTTTGTCTAGTCGGATTACTATCGTGGCTATATCGTGACAGATTCTGCTGTATCGGATCGAATTCCGAACAATGTCTTGTGTATTCTGGACGGTGTCCTGTGGAACGGGAATGATCTGGAGTAATTTTTCATAGCTGTTTTTCTGCCGATTGAGTCCAGATTGCATCCAGATCTTGTCGATTGCGAACCGTTGTTTGCCGAAACCGTTCCGAAACAATCCCGTTATTAATACGAAATTCGTCAATGATACCCACGACCGAGTCCCGACAATTACAGAATACAATACGACTGAGACCAGACAAAGCCGTTTGCAATGCGATATAGCGGATCATGATAGGATTACGTTCCGATAGTACCTGATCATTCCGAATATGCCGACAGTTTTCGAACGGAAAACTTCCGTCAGCGTCGGTTCACTGTCTGGTCACTGTCTGATCTTTGTCGGAATACATTCGGTAGAGTCGGGACGCAGTCGTGACAGACTCGGTCGAATTTTACCTGGCGAAAAATACAAATCGGATTAGATGCTGATTCAGAACGGGATTATCGGGATTAATTCGCTTAGAAACGGTTGAATATCGACGCTTCCTGAACACTATCTGAATGTTGTCGTGATCAAATTATTTTTTTTACAAATTATAATTTAAGTTTGAATTTCCATCCACGATTCACAGGATCTTGATCAGACTTTATTTTTTTTTTAATCGGGAATGGTCCTGTCAAGGACGGTAGTAAAAATCGTGAATGTGTGACCCCAGCTTAAACAAACAACAATCAATCGGTCAATAATCTTTATTCTGGGCTAATTAATCTACCAACTATGTTTTTTGTTGAATACGATACATGTATATAGATTAAAAGTATACCATTGATATTAAAATACAACTCAAATTTCAAAGCGTATACTTAAAGTACAATATGATGTAGACATGTGAATATATATTTTTCTAAGTATCATTTCACAACAGTGTAAAATTTGGAGTTTGTTGTAATTTGGGCCGACATACTTTCCTTATACATAAAGAGTACTACATGTAATATAGGAATGCGTTATGGCTTTTGCTGTGAATATACTTTATGTTTAGTATATATCTATATAATTTACAAGTAATAGATTCCTTTTAAATTGTGTCCCAGATTACCCATTAGAAGAGCGTTATTGGATAAACACCGATATAGTTTATTAGTAAATTTTGTTACCGTTTATAAAAAAAAAATGTGATATGATTGCCAATGAGACAACCTTCCACGAGAGACCAACTGACACAGAAATAAACAACTGGAGGTCAATGTACGACCTTCAACACTGAACAAAGCCTATACCAAATAGTCAGCTATAAATGGCACCGAAATGACAATTGTAAAACAATTCAAACGAGAAAACTAGGAGCCTAATTTATGTACAATAAATACACGAAAAACAAATACATACAATATCAACAAACGATATTTACTGAGTTACATGCTCCAGACTTAGGACGGGCACATATATACAGGACAACGCTTGGATAGAAGTGTAACAGTACAACATGAGAACGAACTATATTAGTTATTTGAAAAAGGCTTAACTCATCAGATGGATACAAATAGAAATACATCAATCAAGAACACAATGTGGACGTGGCCAGGTACTTGTATATTCCAAATACAAAAACAAAAAAAAGAAATCATGCACCTAAGGCTAAATTATTAATCAGTACATATCCAACATCCAATGCATTTATTGTAAAGACTTCATAAACAGTAGGAGAAAAACATGACCTTGTGTAATTTCAAGATATAGGTATCGGTAGATATTAGATCCATGAATGTGTAAATGTAAACAACAATAATATTTTCTTTGCTTCAAGTTTTCTGTTAACAAAATCTATATTCAATGATCTAATTACAGTGTTAAATTGGTAACCCTTAGAAAAAGTTTATTTAAAATCGATAAGTTTACAAGGATCGTTTCTAAATTTCCGAGTACGGTAAACAACATTCCCATAAAATGAGGATGTGCTTTTCCGTTTGAAATAATTTTTCTACAGATTCAACAAAACTTCAAATTTTCGACACATATTTTTGTCCTTCAATGTTTATTCAAACAATTCTAAACTTTCACATGGGCAATGTTAGCATACAGGATTAAAAAATCAAAAGTATGCAAGAATTAATTTTAAAAATAGACTGAAATTTAAACACGTTGTTTAGATGATAAACAACATCAGTACGCATAATATATACATCAAGACCATCATGAACTTTTTTAGAAAAAGGACGAGACGTTCTTTGACATACCACTGGTATTATTACAATTATTACCGTTTAAATTTGATTTATTTAAAATAAGATTCTTTGTGTGAATTAAGGCAGCATATTAAAAAAAATCTTGATTATGCATTAATCTAATGTTATTTAGACTGGTCTATCTTGAATTTGGTCATAAACTGTGATTCATAACAGTCTGCTATTAAAGGGACGCAATAACCTATTAATTAACCTTACTGCACTCCGATGATTAGTTATGGCTGTTAAACACCGTTGTCAAATTGAAAGCACGTTAATATGACCACCACTAGAACATCTATCTTGCTTACAGGATTAAAATCTAGGAACTCTTATGTCCAAAAGGTATATTGTAACAGTCTAAAAGTCAACACAACGTTCACTGCTGTACACAAGTATTTTGATATTTTACATAATATTTCTATGTTTTATTCACAATTTTTGACAACATAATCGAATTTTATGAGAACATCATGCAAGGCAAAAGTAAGGCTAGCTATTAAACCAGGTTAAAAACGTAAAATCACAAAAATACTGAACTCTTCTTTTTTCTTTGAGTTCGGCATTTGTTATTTATCAGTTTTTGATGTGCGGGGATGTACAAGTAGAAGCCAAGTCTGATTAGAATTAGGAAGTTTAATCTGAAACCTCGGGAGTGCCACGCTCAACTTTCAAAACGTTGTTGTGAGTTTGTAAGAATCCAGTTAGGTCTGGCGTATATACAAAATTTAGTCCTGATATCTTTGATGAGTTAATTTAAATTTAAAATATTCCTTATTTTCCATTGCAGTCCAAATTTTACGCCCTTCGTAGCGGTCAATACAAATAAAAAGAACAAATTAAAAAAAAAATCTACTTCCAACAACGCATACGACTTTTGAAAATTGTACAGATGTACGTGACAGTTTCAGCAACAACACTGAAAAATAACCCACACTGTATTGAAAAGAATGTTAAAAAAAAACAGGCAAGCATCTTCACAGACACAATCGTTGTATAAAACCGGAATCATGCGCTTCGTTGACGATAATGTAACGAACTTCTAGTTTTCTGACATTCATGTTCATCAAAGTTGAAATATAGATGATGTAATACCATAGAGATTATTGTAAATGAAGAACTTAGAACTGTAATGATACATCGTTTGAAACTTATTATTTTATAAGGAAGGATTGAATAGGAAATATCACAGAAAAAGTCACATGTTGTATACTATTGCTAGAGGAAATAGATGTAGTTTGAATGTACTTTAACAGACAGGTACATAGTGTGAAGAGACTTAGAGGTTATTTTCATGTTATGTAAACTGGTAAAGCACTTTAACCATCTAGCAATATACTATAAAAATGGAGATATGGTTTGATTGCAATTAAGACAACTGTTCAATAAA
Source organism: Mytilus trossulus (assembly GCF_036588685.1). Classification (NCBI taxonomy): domain Eukaryota; kingdom Metazoa; phylum Mollusca; class Bivalvia; order Mytilida; family Mytilidae; genus Mytilus; species Mytilus trossulus. The sequence goes on along the minus strand of NC_086373.1, from coordinate 9,180,557 downwards.
GATCAAATGAATTGGATGTATGCAATGATAGGCAACAGCAACAGTACGGCTTTCAATGTTAAGAAAAACCTCAAAAGGTCCCTGCTGCGAAATATGAAACAATTTAGTTGGGAAAACTAACTCTTCTTACATATTACAAAACAATTTATGAAAAACAAATATTGTAACTTTATTTGTATTTTTTGTATCCAGCGGAGGCAGATTAAGGTTGCTGATCATAGCGACTCTTCGTTATTTACAGCTCCTGGATGGTGTAAACTTCCCAAAAAACGTGTATGGCGTAAGGTGTAATGGTGTTTGAGGAATGGTGTGATTATGTAACGTGTGATCGGGAATGATGTGAATGATGGTGTACGACATTTCATTTGTTGCAAAAGAAGTTCTTTTTATTTTATTTTTTCGATTTGTAAACATAAACAACAATAATAATCTTAATATTTGAAATTTGATGGGTGATTTTGGATCGTGCAGATAGAATGGGGAATGGTGCATAGTGTAACGTGAATGGTGTAATGGTACAAGGTGTATGGTGTAATGGTGTATGATGTTAGTGGGAAGTTTACACCATCCAAGGACTGTACCTCTCTAAATAGAAGAATATTGCTATTTTTTCACAACTTCTTTTGGTTTTAACGTAAAGAAAATAAAATCAAAATAATATGCATATATTTAAAATTACAAGGAAGCGTCTCCTCTCTTGTCAATGAAAAAATTACATGAACTTATTCGATGTTAATATTTCGACCACTCGTGTCCATATTATAGGTTTCTTCATATAACTTTATAAAAGCTGACAACGAACTTATTACACAAAATTCATGAACTAGATTCAGCGAGAATCAATAGCAAAAAAAAACAAATTAACGTATTACACGAGAATAGCTTCAGAGTCGATAATAACAATATTAATTCGTTCTGTTAATCTTTTCATTAACATTTCTGATGCCAATCAACGTGACAGTGTCTAATCCTCATACTATTTCATTCAATTTTTTAACATCAACAATGGATAAATCCTTACCTTGCATGACCTTATCACAAATGAAGGATTCCATTATTAAATATGATTTATTCAACCTGTTAATTTTCGTATTTGTTCTTATTCTGTAGTTAGTCACTTCAGTGTGAACACGTATATCAATTAAATGGTCATTTTTATACATTTACTGTTTGCAAAAATATGAATTATTCCTTACAAGGATTTTTTTTATCCAAGGCAGATTACCTTAATTGCCGTGTTTGGCACAGCTTTTTGGAATCATGGTAATGAATGCTCTTCATCTTTATTTGGTTTTCTTTACTATTTTGAAAAAGAGGGGCGAAAAATACCAAAGGGACAGCCAAACTCATAAATCTGTGCGTCACATGTGAGTCGTTTAAGACGAAACGCACGTCTGGCGTTTTAAATCATGAGCCTGGTACTTTTGATAACTATATGATTTTCGTAATGTTCTATAATAATTGTATTGTTTATTTGTGTGTTTCTCTGTCCTATATGTTCTCCCATTTATTGTATTGTCATGTTAGTGTTATATTTAACACTTCCATTAAAGCGGGAGGTTTATCTATCCACTTAACCTTGTTCAATCTACCATTTTTTCTTAAAATATCCTGTACCAAATCGGTAAAATGGCTATGGTTTTCTTATAGTTTGTTTCTATGTGTGTTGCATTTAAGGGTTTCTGTTGTGTCGTTGTTTCCTCAGTTTTAGTTTGTAACCCAGATTTGTTTTTGTTTTCAATCAATTTATGAATTTCGAACAGCGGTATATTTCAGGTGCCTTAACTTACACTTTAAAAAAAAAACGGAAACAGTAGTTTATCGCAATTCAAAATTCAGAAATAATGAATAATGTAACAATATATTCGATGCCAAAAATATTTTATTATGTGATTGTTGACGGACATTTTGTAATTAGACCAAAACTATGCTTAGAAATAAGACACACGTTAAATGTACCGAAAATACAGACTTCAAAGCGCAACCGATAAGACACAGCACAATTACCAAAAGTGGAGTCACAAAAATACTGAACACCGAGGAAAATTCAAAAAGGAAATTCTCAATTAAGTGGTAAAATCAAAAGCTCTATCACATCAAACGAATGGATAACTACTTTAATACTCCTGACTTGGTACATGCATTTTATTATATAGAAAATGGTGAACTAAACCTGGTTTTAAAGCTGATAAACTTCTGACTTGTCTGTGACTCATTATAATTGCATCATATTTACAGAGATGTGTGAGCAACACAAAGAGACATAATAGGTAGAAATGTCAACCGAACTCACAAAGCAACATAACTAAATACATGAAAGTTGGATGTATAAATACTGACACACGTCGTATAGCAATGCAAATTCATGCTCGACAAAACAATCATTTTCGGGAATATGTCACGTTCTGTACAAACTTGATTACGAGATAGTTGTTAAACTTCAATTTTAGAGATATTTACTCCGTATGCAGGTGCTGCTGGGAGATTGCTACATAGAAATGGCAGATTCACAATTGGGAAGCTGAAATAATCTCTTTTGTCGTAAAGTTTTGTTTTCAACAGACCTTCATTGTCAATTTCTAGATGCACTGAAGATATGAGGCAGACTTTATCTCTAGTTCGATGGGATAGATTCGTTCAACATAGTCACTCAAGTATAGATTGCTCAATCTTAAGTTTTCTGTGTTTTGATTTGCATACTGTTGATTTTGGTCGGTTTTCATGTTTTTGCCCGGTTGTTTGCAGTTTGTTTTTGACCCGTCAGTTTGAATGTTTCTTTGTTATCTTCTGCTTCATAGCTCAGAAAAGGAACCAATCGTTTCATCCAAAAAGGAACCAACCATGCCAACCAGAATTGTAATGAAAAACGAAAAGCTTTTTGGATATTTAGGTATTTGAATAAATATGATTGCCTCTTTAAAAGATGTATGTGAAGAGGAAAACGAATTTGAATTAATCGATACTTTAAGAGTACTTATTTGGACTAGATTGATAAAAAAAAAACATGTCTGATTGAAATTTATCTAGTTTAATTTTTTCAAATGTTAATTAACGATTTCAATCTTATTTATTTGAATGTAAACCCAATTCAAAGAGGTGATGTCAAGAACAAGTTATAATAATTAAACTCATAATTAGGCTAGCATATCCCACAATATTTCAGTTATATGAGACAAGTATGCTACAGCTGCATTCGTAAGATTTAAAGGGATCTCAAAGACAAGTTTGTTGCAGATGCATTTGTAAGTGTTAAAAGGGTCCAAAACTACAACTTTGAGAAAAAAAACATAAAGAGTTGATGTTTGAGTTAGATATGTTCTTTATTATTGAGCTATCCCAAAGTGATTTCAAAAATTCGATATTATAACTGCCTTTACTACCAAAATAAGGGCAATAGTAGTATACCGCTGTTCGATTAACATAAGTCGATAGAGAGAAAAAAACAAATCCGGGTTAGAAACTCAAACTGAGAGACACGCAATAAATATAAGAGGAAAACAACAACACAAAAGAATTACAACATAAAAATGTAACACACACAGAAACGAACTATAATATAACAATGACCATTTTCCTGACTCGGTACAGGACATTTTAAGAAAACAGGGTGGGTTGAACCTGGTTTTGTGGCATGGTAAACCTCCCGCTTTTATGGCAATGTTACATATAACATTAAAATGACAACATTACATGACAAAGGTACTAGGTTTAAAATTTAATACGCCAGACGTGCGTTTCGTCCACCAAAGACTATTCATGGTAAGAAATGATGAATTACTTTAAGTCCTGACTTGTTAGCCCTCAGTATAGCCACAAGTATATGCCAGCTGAAGGACGCCCCCGGTTGCAGGAATTTCTTGCTACATTGAAGACCTGTTGGTGACCTTCTGCTGTTGTTTTTTTATTTGGTCGGGTTGTTGTCTCTTTGACACATCCCCCATTTCCATTCTCAATTTTACAGTAAAACGAAAGGTAATGGTCGAATTGGATTTTACAGTTTCTATTATCTTCCATCGTGTATGACATTCTGATTTTCATGTATGGATTTTCCCAAAAACTTAAAAACGAGTTGATCGTGGAATTCATGACCTTTGAGATAAATAATGAAGACATATTTACATCATAATGAACGTTGTTGGAGCTGAAATAAAGAATAAAGACTATCGTAATATAAGAAGTAATATCTGTATATTATTATATTGTATGATTACAATACTGTACCACGTCATATCTTAGAAATATGAGCTGAAACATGAAATTTTAACAACATATATATGCAGAACTCAAGATAATCATTGATATTAATAGATTAATAAAACCTATTAAATAATAAGTGAAGGTCACATGCCTGTTTTCCACGTGGTGAACAATTGTCATATTTTGTAAAGAATATATTTGAAAAAAATATAATGTAAACTATGTAGGAACAACGTGAACCAAATTATGAAAAGATAATCTTCCGTCTCTTTCGCCTTGTTATATATGCTTTCGGTAACAAAAACAAAAATACGTCTCACTTTTACTTAGTTTATGCTATTAGAAATGTAAAAAACAAAACATCAGGGTCATCGTACGTTCTATCATTTGACAAGTCCTTGACTGAATTATTGTACTTTTTATCATTTTTAGTCTGGATTTTGAGTATTTTTGTCATCTGATAAATTCATGGTTAAGGTGCGCAGTTTTTCTCTGTTTAAATATTTTTCTGTTTCAACCCGTCCTGTTTTTCGTAACTACAATGAGCTAACTATAAACTTTATATAATATTTAAATAGTTAACCTACTGGCAGAATTACATGGTCTCCTGATTTGTGACATATACTATTATCATTGATATCGGATTTGACCTGGAAATTGTTAATTATTGGTAGAAACTAATTATTGTGAAAACTATATGTCCTTGAATGGTGTTATTTTTAATATTCCATATCTATAATACTAAAATTACGAGGTCCAATTTGTCAGCCGTCATCACGTAAAAACGACGAATCAAAGAATTCAACTTTATATATAACTAATATAGTACAAAGGTGTAGATTAAAAATTACACCACTCCAGGCCCTTTTGTTTTCCACGTAATTAATATTGCCAATAATTAAGAAGTTCCGGGTCGAGTCCGATACCGATACCAATAGTATATTCACCTGTTACTTATTACCTTATCTGTACGTTCCGCATCTGACAGGCGCACTAACAAACGGTGTATTCAGAATTAATATGCTATATACACGGGTCATTATCACAGAGTTGACACTACTGAATTGTCAAATTGTTACCTATTGTAGTATTTTAATCAGACTTTCTAAGATAACAATACGAATACTAAAAATAAATTTAGCGGGCATGACGTATAACAGCGAATCAAAGATTTCAACTTTATTTATAACTAATATAGGACAATGCTGTTGATTAAAAAATACTCCATTCCAGGACCTTTTGTTATCCAAATAATTAATATTACCAATAATTGATAAGTTCCAGTTCGACGGGTTCAAACAGAAAGATTTGAAAGCAGAGAAAACTGTATCTTATAATCGGCATGATCTTCATCAGATGACAAGACTAATACTAAAATAAGGCTTGCGCATAGTTATATACTTTAATTCAGTCACGGACCTGCGATATCACGGGTGTGTTCTAGTATTATTTATACATTGAGTTGAATTCTTTGGTTCATACTTTTAACGGCATGCCGGCTATCAAATTGTACCTCGTTAATTTAGTAGCATAGTTACTTTAACATTGTCTATTAATCTTAACTTTCCCTTTTTTTAATTGTGTTTGGATTTTAAATATTCTCGCCCTCTCCCCTCCCAAACAAATTTCTGTATTTATAAAATCATGGTAAAAAAATTGTGTAGATTATTGCACCACGTAAGTTGAAAGCAATGTTAAATAGCTATGAAAAGTAAAATGTATATCTACATCTAGTATTTTAATAAACACTTTAAGGCTCGGCTATTTCATTAATTACTATTAATTATTTTTTAATAACCCTGCTCCCAATCCCAGTTTCTACAAACCGGATGTCTAATGCAAATTGCAGAAACCAATTGCAATATAAATTTAAGCTCTCAATTTGTTTTATAATCCGGATGGATTAAGTATTACACCGCCTAATGGCGTGTGTCGTTGTTTCTGCCTCTTGCTATGCTTTTGTATAGTTATAAAGCTAGGAAATACGAATAAACTCACAAAACTTGTAACTAAACTAGGGATAAATAAATACGGTTGGTAAAAATTGTTTTCTGCTCTCTCTTGGTAGCGTGAATAAATAATCAATGGTATAAATGATACGTTCATCAAACATTTAGAACTGACGATATATTTCGATACATGTACAATATTCGAGCAATAATATATAATTAACATACGGGGCAGAACTACTAAAATAATATTCTTTCTCTTGTATTTTCGTACGGGCCATATGGGGTTTACAATGACAACGTAAATAAATGCAAGGCATACAGCTATCTGCGCTGCTTCTTGCCCTTACAATACGACCCTTACTTATAATATAAACTGCGAGACATATAGTTAAATGCGCTGCTTCTTACCTCTTGGAACCCCCGGACAGAGCCTTGCTGTAAGCTACAGTAAAGCGGAATTTGTAGACTCAAAGTTACAACTCAAGCCAAAAGATGGCGGGATTTTTTTGACTGATTATATAGGGGAATTTTGAGGTGAAAACTATCCCGTACTTTTCACTGTTTTATCTTTTAAAAAATATAAGAAAGTTTATGTCCAAGTTATTGGGGGAAAATGTTCTATTTTTACTTTTTTCGAAATATGCATCACTTTCAAATAATTAAATTACAATCCTGGTACCCTTGATAACTATTTCAATTAAAACGAACATGAACGAGCGAAATATTTAAACAACACGTGAATTTTTAAATCATCTTTCATTGTCATATAACAAATAAAACATGTATTTTACAAACTGAAAAAATCACAAACATACATCAATATCCTTTTTTTTAAATTAATTACGTCAATTTGATGTAATACCAATTCCCAAAAAATTAATTTATTTAATTTAACTTTCATGGCATTATTTATACAACGGTATGTCATTTAGGGATTCTTTACCTGCATTTCTTAGAAACTTTTCGAATGCTGTCCAAACGCTGTTTTAATTGATATATAGAAAAACACATTATTGATTTGAAACTAATCAGCGATTCTCATTACTTAGAAAAAAAAATCAACCTGATGTTGAATAAATACCCTTATTGAGAAAAGTCGTAGGTAATTATTTGGAATGTTTAGCTGATTGAAATTGATCGACCTGTATTGGAACGCGGAGAGACAAATTGAAAATCCTGCAGGCAGACATTTATACTAATATCAGACTGAAAGTGACATTATTCATGTAATGACAAAAAAACATATTTAAAGGTCAAATATTCCACTGTTTGGTCAAATCATTATACTGAAAAATTTGAAAATAGATCAAGACTTTGTTTCACAGTAATGTAACCAATTAATCCCCTCGTTAACAAATGTTTTTCTGACCTCTATTTTATAAATATGTGGTAATAAAACATTTGTTTTCCTTAAAGCCTGATTGAATTAGCTTTGTGCAAACTTTCATATTTTTGAGGATGCATGTAACCTTTATTTTTATATTGTGTAACATTGAAAATTGAAACGTTGATTGAGTCAAAGAGACAACAACCCGACTAAAAAGAAAAAAACAGCACAGGGCTACCAAATGGCCTTCAACACATTACGAAACATCCCGGCTCCTAGATAGGTGTACTAATTCAGCAAAAATAAACTTCAAAACAAATAAATAAAGCGTGAATCCAGGGAGTGGGGGGGGGGGGCGTTGGACCCCCTTTTTTCGACGATCAATGCTTTTGAATTGGGACATGTAGTTGGAACCCCCCTTTTTTAAATGAATAGATCCGCCCCTGTAAATGAACCACTAAGGCAGCAATAATTTTATTTTCGTTGGGGGGGGGGGGGGGGGGACATTTTTTCTGTCTATGAAGAAATAACATAAACAATTTCGTGCACACTGAAAAACGCCTGTAGCGGGTTATTTAACAGTGTGCACCAAATTTTTAATGTTATTTCGAGTAGACAGAAAAAATATTACATTCATTTCAAAAATTTTACAGTCATTTCTTATAATTTAATTCAAATTTCCGTTTTAAACCGTAGAAAACCATGAAAAAACGTTGATGACATCACGGTCACATGACTTAATTATGTTTATGGACTCATAACAAAATAACGTCAGCCAATCAAAAGAAGCGTTACATCCAAAATTAAATTTTTCAGAAATATTTGCAAAATGACCACACTGTTATATATTGCCTTCAGTTTTACAACGTAATATAATGATATTTTAATGTGTTTGTCTTTCGAAACCCAGTCAAAAACTGCATGTTTCTTTTAAATCACACACTGAACATTATTACGATTTTGATAGACTTGAAATGTTGCACTATACCGTGTCCGCGCATTCTCTTCCTGTTTTATGACACTTCTTCGTCAATGTCTAATAACATTATGTTGGAAAACAATTTGCACGGTATCGCGTGCAAATTATGGAAATGGATGAACATTGCAAGACACAGGAACTTAAATGAATGACTGATTGCTCAGCTTTAATTTGGTTCTGGAGAAAAAAAGGAAGCTGTCTATTTAAAAAAGACAATTATTGGAATTTCCTCAAGATAATAAAAAATAACCACATTAATATTTTTGATGAAATAAGTATAATGCATATAGAGACGCATGCAATTCAAGCTGATAAGTCGATCATCCAAATTTTAAAAAATGACACTATTCTTTCTCGGCAATTAGTCTTTATTTTTCTGTTTTTTCCTCTGTTTATAATATAAAATTACACAAAATATTTAATCAAACAATTTCGTGTAAAAAGTTATCTGAAGAGTTGTAGGGTGTGTGTATGACGTCACGTGCATTTCATTTATAAATGTACGTGGTTGTACACGTAAACGTGACGTTGCTGCACCGTTACTTGACCGCATTCCCTAATATTTCGAGTATTACGGTATGTTCTTTTGATATCTATTAATGCTAAATTAATGTTAAATTAGTGTAAAATCAAAGGACAATTTTACAAATTGCAAAAGAGAGGCGAAGGATACCAGAGGGACAATCAAACTCAAAGATAGAAAAAAACCTTCTTAAGCCATGGCTAAAAGACAAACAAACAAATTATAGTACACAGTAAACATCATTAAAAAATTAAAGAATTAACAACACGAACCGCACCAAACACTGGAGGTGATCACGGGTGCACTGGAAGGATAAGCAGATAGTCTAGCGTACTTGGTTGCTGGAAGTAGTGCACATTGTCTTGTATTGATGTATTACACTACTTTTTTTTACATCAAAATGATTAACCATAAAAATATGACGCCTCTTTTTGCGTTCTATAGACACAATACTAACATGATATTTTATATTTTGAAATATATATTATAGTTAAAATGTCCCACTGGTATCTTCCGCTCCACTTTGTACTAGTAAAAGTCTACTGCGACATCTGACAAAAGGCAGTATAATAATGAGCAAGTAAGCCGGATGAATACTCATCAACAATTTATTAATGTTGTCAATATATTTTTAATGAGGATAGTAAATTATTTCTTGGGTTAAATGTTGTAGCGTTACTTAAAACCCACAAGTTATAAATGAAACTTTTCAATTGTGTGGTTTGTCATAATCCGTTTTTAAATCATGAATGACAAATGATTTGTTTATTACTAAATAGAACATCTTGACCATCGGTTACATTTGTAAATGAGATCATTAGATTAAAGTTCTATACTTTTACTGAAAGACAATACCGACTTAACTGTAGTTTCCTCCTACATACATAAAGAGTGTATATAAAGCCTTGTAAGTATTAATGATCCACCATCACCATGACTGATTCCTTGGATTATGTGCCAAGCATACATTTCAAAAAGTCTATCTATATCATAGGTAAGAAATATTATATTTCATACGCGTTGTAGTTCAAATCGTAAATAGAGTTTCAATTATGCACAGTTGATGCAAATCAAATGTTCAACATACTGTAATTAATTCACGGTAATAGAATGAAAGGGATCAAGAAAATTGGAAAACAATAACATGATTAGAAATAATACAAGTCTAATTGATTTAACTTCAAATATGTGTAGAACACAAATTTATTTACTCTAAAAAAACCTGGAATTCTGCAGAGATTGTCGATATTTTATTAGGATAACAGGATAAGGAATTCTTAAAAAAAAAAAAAAACTCACAATATATACAAATCATCTTGTCAGCATACTAATTTTCCGTTAAAAAAGTTTCTGTCATGAATTCACATTATTACGCCACAAATAAATACGAGTTTGTTCTATTTCCATCGAACTTTTTATATTTATTTATTTTTACAATTGTGTTAAATAGATAACTGTCAGTTACACGTTAATAATTTAAATATTTCTTAGTTCAGTATCTTAGATAATCAGATCAATTAATTTAATAAAAATTTTTTTTTTCTATCATATTTTATATTTTTTATTTGTTATCAAATATTAACATCTATGAATCGGGTTAAAAATCACTCCCTTTCCGAAAGAGATAATTTGAAAAAATATTTAGCTTCTATGCTTTTTGTTTGTAACTATTTGAAGGCTGAATGAAAATCAAGATCGCAAATTATCAGTTTATATGTTGAACAAATGTATGTTACACTATTGAGTTATTTTTGCAACATTTCATTGTGCTCTGTATTTTTTTCACACGCTTCTTATTTTTCACTCTGGTGTCAATTACAGTTTTACATAATTTGTTTTTTCTCTAATTTCTTTATTTTTTTTAATAGTTTCATGTTTTGCACAAAACCATTAAACAGGGTAATAGTTTCATGTTTTGCACAAAACCATTAAACAGGGTATGTAGGGCTTGAAGTATATACATAAGCTCATCATGTATCTGTGTAAAAGTTTGTTATGGTTATTTACATTACTTGAACAACACATACTTTTACTAAGAACGTTGTTTTGATTAGTTGGTATGTATTAATTTGTTTCAAAATGCCTGTACTAAGTTAGGAATATTATTGTTGTTATCATTTTCATTGATGTGTTTGAGTTTTTCGCTTTTGTCATTTGCTTAAATACTTTTCGTTTTGAACTTTCCACAGAGTTCAGAACTTATGCTATTTTACTTTTTACGATGAAAAAAACATAACGAACTAAAAGTTTAAACAAATGGAAAATCAAAGAAATAATCCCTTACTGGTACTCCAAGAGAGATGAAAGGAGCTTGCCGCGTTCGGTCTGTGTTTTTTTTAGATTTATTTTGCTTTTTTATAGATCTGATTTCTAAAGTAAATCTTATTTTACTGGTACACTTGTATAGTTATCAAAGGTACCAGGATTATAATTTAGTACGCCAGACAGGCGTTTTGTCTACAAAAGACTCATCAGTGACGCTCATATCAAAATATTTATATAGCCAAACAAGTACAAAGTTGAAGAGCATTGAGGATCCAAAATTCCAAAATGTTGTGCCAAATACGGCTACGGTAATCTATGCCTGGGATAAGAAAATCCTTAGTTTTTCGAAAAATTCAAAGTTTTGTAACAGGAAATTTATTAAAAGGACCACATTATTGATGTTCATGTCAACCACTGTCCCATATTATGGTTACAGTTTGGCGCCAACAAACTAACTAAACACAGCCACATTCTGTGTGTGTGAAACTGCGAAGTGTAATGTGGAATGTTTCAAAGAGACAATAAACCAAAAAAGTAGTAGAAAATAGCTGAAGTCACCAATGGGACTTCAACACAGTAAAAACAATCAGCATCCAGAGGCGGGTTTCAGCTGACCTCCAAATAAATATATATACTAGTTCAGTAAAAATGGAAGTCATACTAAACTCCAAAACATATACTAGTAAATGACTTAAAATTAAACGTCAGTCTGTAATTCAGTGGCTGTCTTTTATATAATCTAAGCGTTTTCCTTATACATTGGCAAGGGGTGTATGCATGCGCCTAAAGTTTTGAGGGTGTGGTTTAAAAACCCTCAGGGTTAATCAAAAAAGGCCAGAGTAAACTGATCGACAGTATGTGCAGATCAAAGTAAATCAATAGTGTTCACCAATTTTGCCTATTTTGGTGACTGAAACCTATGACAAAAAATCCTTCAAATCTTTAGTTTCACGTTATATAAACGGCTGATTTCTTATTATAAGTTATCTCTTTTCAAGTAAAATCAATGAAACTAAGAAAACAAACATTTCTATATGACATCTTGCCCGTGTTAATGATATTCACGCTGACCGAAAACTAAAAAAAAAAAAATAATTACAACCGAGGTCTATTCCCTGTTCTTCAGTGACATAACTTTACCGACTCCAAAAGCTCATTATACTTGTGTTTAATCTATTTTACAGGGGAATACTCCATTTTTCATTTTGTAATGGTGTTTTTTTCTGATTTTAATGTCACTGTTTATCATATATTTCTCCACAATGCTAGGCGGTGTTGTCGTAGAAGTAAGAAAAAAAGTACAGGTTCCAGCCCCAGCGCCGGGGAGGAAGTTACGAATCAAATCTACTCTAACATCGTTAGGTTGATTTTCTAGGCACTTTATATATATATATGTATACAACTCGTCTAAACATGAACCAATCAATGTTAGATCTGTAAATTTGCTTTTGCAAATTTTTGGTTCTTCCCTCGCCGGGATTCGAACCCATGCTACTGTGATATCGTGACACCAAATCGCCTGCACTGCAGTCGTCCCGCTAGACCATACAAAAATATAGCTTTCGCTGGCCGTGTGTTACCTTTCCACGTCAGTTTTGATATATAAGGCATGAAGATGTTATTGTTACAGATCAGCTAAATTATCTATAGTAAAGGATCCTACAAATTAATGTAAGATACAGTCACAGAAAATAATTATATTTATAAGTACGTCTGAGTCAGTGACAACTCTAAAACAGATGTATCCATCGGATCGCCATCAATGATGGTGATACATGGCTGTGTACATAATGTATATACAACTCGTCTAAACATAAACCCAACAATGTTAGATCTGAAAATTTGATTTCGGGATTCGAACCCAAGCTACTGTGATATCGTGACACCAAATCGCCTGCACTGCATAAGAAATTGTGGTTTATAAAATGGGGTTAAAATTGACCTTACTTTTTCTATTTTGTTTCAGGAATTTTTCTTCTGATCACATCACAATCTGAAGCAGCTCTAAATCCAAATGAGATCAATAAAATTTTAACGACGCACAATTTATACAGACGCTTGTTCGCCAATGGAGCATACAATGTGTTTGTAGCAGACATGAAAAAATTGGTAATTTTACTTTAATTTTAAATCAAAACGTTAGTAAAAATAAGTTCAAATGATTTTATAAATTGCCGATTATATTTTTGCAAATAAAAAGCAACTAAGTCCATCATTTCGTTAACGCGCAGAAACCGCTGCGCTTCTTAACTATATTAAAGGAACCTTCTAAAAAAATATTCTTTGCTGTTAGATTATTGGTTCATTACTTTTACACAATATGTTTGAATTTTACAAAACGTCAACAGTTACAACAGATTATTAAACCACGGAAATAACATAGACGTCTTATATTATCTTGATTAGACCAATTGTATTTCTTGGTAGAAATGATACCCTGAATATTAAAGAAATAATATTTTGTGCCATCAGACTTCTTTCATTGCATAATATATTAGATTGCAATATACATACAAATGGGCTTATTTTTCCTAAATTAATGTCAGAGCATTGACGATTCATTATTTTAATTGCTATAAATAAAGTTAACTGCAAGAACAAAATATTAAGAAACTAAAATGTTATTTACGAAAAGTGAAACATAGACAATTCAAATACTAGGTATAAATGAATCTATATGTTAATTGATAACATGATTTAATTTCTTATAAGAACTGCATCATTTGGAATATACAGAAAATCTATCAATGTATAAGATTTTGAGATCTGCTAAAAAAAATTGCTAACATACATAATATGATATATTTTTCAGGAATGGAGTTTTGACTTGCAGGAAAGGTCGAATAGAATGTTACAATGTGATAGACTAAACGCACTCTCGAGATCTCCTGACGTTTCAATTAATATTGGATCTTCACTTCGAAGAAATTATTCCCATATAATTCGGTCATGGTTCATTGAAATACGCACTTTCCTGCCTGAATTTAAAACTTGTTTGTTTTTGAACGATTGTAAGCGGTTTTTGACGGTAAGTAATTTATTTTATGATATAGTTTCCTTATCTTAGCAATAACTTGTATATATTGCATTTGAAATTTAAACTTTTTTAAACCGTGTTCTGTCAGTTTATAAATCTATAGCATCGTACTGTTTCATTTTGTTTTTTAACAAATGTAAAACTTACATTGTACTGGTGCAAATACTTTGGAAGAAAAGACTAATGTATTCGTTTGTAGTATTATTAACACCCAATCTTTTAAATCACTTAATCCAACTGATATTTAAAACTTTGACCAGTATTTTATTCATACAAAATTGAAATTTGGAGTCAAATGGTTGACAATGCCATCAAATAAAAATTAATGAAAATATATTAAATCAATAAAAAAGAAATTGTATTAATCCATATATAGCTTCACATTATGCAAACGACAAAATCTGTTTTAAAATAAATCAGTTATTGCATGAATATCGGTGAATATTATCCCTCGTATAATGAATATCGTACTTGCTAAGCTTGAGCAATATAAAATATACTCGGCACAACAATCGCCAATAATCAGAAAGTAATCGTTTGTACTAGTTATTTTATTTACAAATAAAAAAAACTAAATATTAATTACAAAATTATTAAAAATGTGATTTGAATAAGTATTTAAAATCAAAAGACAAAATTGTCCAACATTAATCTACAGGGTCTAGACAAACTTTTCTACAGATGATCTTGACTAGTTCTTCTCACAGCCAATGCAAAATTTAAGAATAGATTCTGTTTAATCCACCATTTTCTACATTTGAAAATGCCTGTACCAAGTAGCACATTAATCTATTGCAATAAAAACTCATAATATCTAATAAAATTTGTAGATTTAGCTAACTAAGTCCTTATATTTGTATAAAGTAACATTCGTTTATAATGGAAATTTGTTTTAAGGTTGTACTTTCTTTACATGTGTTTTAACATTTTCTCTTTCAGCTTATAAATTCAAAGCAAAGAAAAGTGGGTTGCAGTGCTATCACGTGTCCTATAAATAACACTGAAACTTTTGTTTTCATGTGTCAGTATGAAGGCGGGTAAGGATTTTTCTTTTAAAAGAGAATCTATATAGATACAGAAATAGACAACCAGATTTTAACATGACTGCGCCATATATTTTTAGTATTTGCTGAGACATTAACTGACGGAATGCGCATCTGGTGCAGTGAAATTGGTTCCATTTATGTTATTTGACCTCGATTTGTTGTCTGTAGTTACTTCGACATTTAATGATATGAATTGTCACCAATGCAAGCTTGTTTTCTTACAAAGTTGACAATACTAGCGTGATATCTTTTATGTTAAAATTCTCAAGACATTTTATAACAGGTGTAATTTTGCAATTTTTGATCCATTAATTTTGATATGTTATACCAATTAATTTTTCGGATACAGACGTGGTTGAATGGTCACTGAAATTACAACATATTGTTTTCACTAAAGAAATGCATGTTTTTATTCAGGCAGGATATTATGAAGCCGTATAAATTGGGTCAACCATGTTCAAAGTGTACAGGAGAGGAAAACTTTTGCGAGCGTGGACTATGTGGTATGTATTATTCTTATATAATTGATGCTATAAGACTTGCTTAGAGATGGTTCATCATAATGAATTGAAATTAATTGTAAAACAGTTGTTGTAAAATTACATTTTGTTCCGAGCCAGCATAGTTTGATCTCCTAAAATAAGTTTATATTAATAAGAATTGGTTATACAAATATCCACCTTGAGATCATATTCATGAACAATTTTTCATATTGTTAGAAAAGTGTTCAATTTGGAATGTGCTGGAATTCTACTTAGCGGAATACTGCCTTTACAAGTAAAGTCTCACATGGTCATTTTGATCTTATCAACATTTGAAATGTCTTAGCAGATAATTATTAAATAATCGACCGCGGTAAATTCAGTTCTTTTTAGACAATTTGCTTATTGTTTAGTAGCTGTTCAGATAATTAAGTATATTGTAATATGTACATGTGAATAACAGTTACTAAACAGTCTGAACATAGGATGACTAGATCTTTATTAATTGCAAAGCGAACTAGTTAAACCTTACTGAATACACCGGAGCGGTGAAGTCTATAAAAATATCGAAAGACTGAAAATTACTATGTAATATTTTGTTAAAGTCTTTTAAGAACTGTTTTTTTAAAAACAACCAACTCAGATCAGAATGTGTTAACTGGTCAGCTATGCTAGAGAGAAGTACTAAATACGTTTGAGCTCAATTACTTTTGAGTACCATTTTTATCAATACAACAAGGTCTTTGGCATTTATATCTTTGACAGTATGCACAGTATAAAGGGCGTTTTAAATTGGGTTTCCCTATCAACAGATTTAAATCGAAATACAAAATGTTTTAAATATACAACATTGAAATTTTCGCTTTAATAAAATTGAGAATGGCAATGGAGAATGTGACACAGAGACAACAACCCGACCATAGAAAAAACAACAGTAGAAGGTCACTAACAAGTCTTCAATGTAGCGAGAAATTCCCACAACCGGAGGCGTCCTTCAGCTGGCCCCTAAACACATATTTACTAGTTCAGTGAGAATGAAAACCCATACTAAATTCCAAATTGTACACAAGAAACTAAAATTAAAATAAAAAAAGACTAACAAAATCCAGAGGCTCCTGTCTTGGGACAGGCGCAAACATATTTTAGATTTATAAAGATTTCGAAATTGTTTAATGAATGTTTTGATTTTTCCACGGAGGTCGGTACATTTGTTATTTTACCTTATATATTTTGTTAATAATCCATCTTTAGATATCTTTGTTACATTTTTTCAAAACCTGATAGTTGATGATTTGTCAGTGTGGATCAGTATGTTTCTTTTCTGTTAATATAATATTCTAATAAGGCATTTGGTTGAGTTTTTTTTTACTTTAAAACATCTAATTACCAAATACGTTTTATAAATTATTCATTGTTTTCTGCTATTTATCATTTGTCACATTGTAATATGTTTTTGTTGTAAAAGCATAGGTTATGCTTTCTGCTGTGCAACAAAGCAACTAATCATATTGTTGACATATATGTGACCACGCACAGTGCTAATAGTTGGGTAATCACTTATGCTATTTAGTATATCAAATTTTCCCCTTATTGGGTTTTAATAGATATATTTTCTCCTGTCACATTTCTATATATTCACACATAATATAAAGTAATAGAAAAAAATATCTTCTTTAAGCCTTATTGAGGAAATTACAACCCAATATGAAATGACTTTACATTGATTTATTTTCCTTTTTCAGTTTCTTGCAGTTCATCAAATCAGAATTGTGGTAGGTGGTTAAAGTACTTTAAATTATTCATGTGATTCTAAAGAAGAATAACACAAACGATTTTCTTTTTGTTTTATCACGATTATCCGTTTAAAGCTATATAAGAACACAACAAACTAATACTAGTAATCAAGTATCTAAAATAACCTCTGTAGAATTATTAAATTCCTGTCATTCTATTATTGCAAAGGAAATAGAAAAAAATACAATCAATTATATTACCAATATTTAAACAACTAGAATTTTCATCTCTTAGGTTAATTATACTTTGAAATATAAGTATGATGTGCATATGGAACTCTTTTTTCCACTACACATTCTCACATAAAAACGGTTATATAAGAATTTATTTATATCATAGTATAAAAGTATTTGTATATCTTAACAGTATTTTCGATATGAACTTCAGTTTCCAAGTTCTGTATTGTATATATATTGATTTCAAATGTCGTTTTAAAATATTTTTGAACCGTCTATATTTATTATTAAAAAATCAGTAAACTCAAGGTCTGCCATTGAGTACTGTTGAAGAGTATAAAACCCTCAGAACATAATCATGGACATGTCCCAAAAAATAGAAGTTTGTCCAATGTCACGTTTTCTGTTAATGACGTCTTTATACTTATTCCATTGTATGTTGAATGTGTACTGATTGATGTTTTAGGCTAAGATGCATGATTTGTTTGGGTAGTTATTGAAATTGAATTAGCTGTCAGAAACTCTATATATTTATTGGTTGCCTGCTTTGTGGTTAGAAAAGAGGGATGAGTAAATACATAGTCACGTCCAGTCTGTTTATGTTTGATGTTTTTCTATTTTGTATTTTTCTGATGAGCTGATCCTTTTTCAACTGCTTTATAGTTGTCTATGTTGTACTATTACACTATTGCCCAAGGTGAGTGGAGGGTTGGGCTCTCTTTAATTAGTTTAACCCGCCATATTCTGTTTGTTTCTGTCCCAAGGCAGGAGCCTTGAGTTCAGTGGTTATCGTTGTTCGTGTCTTTCATATTTGTTTGTAATAAATTAGGCCATTAGTTTTCTCAATTTATTTGTTATATTTTTCACGCCCTAGCCTTACACCACATATCCTTTATATTTGTGTTCAAAGCATGCACATAACATATACTCCAGGTAAAAACAAATCCTACACTCAACTTGATGAATTGCTACACACTTTATATAGAGAGCACAATGTTGAGTAATTGACTGAAATCACAATATCGATATCAATTTATAATCGAAATATTTTGTCTGTGTCCACAGTGAAATTTAACGTACAAATGTTTAGTTCTGTACTCGATTTAGATTGTAGGAAATCGTGTGTGAAACCTGGTCTTGGCTCTGGACATCTGAACAGTACAACATGTACATGCAACTGTGAATATGGAATGGGTCCGAACTGTGATGGTAAGCAGACTTATACAAAACTTAAGTAATTCGTATTCCGTGAACTGAAAATAAGTTAAGGTTTATACCGGTATGTCCAGTGACAAATATATCATGCATGTTCAGGACAGGTTCAAGTTAAAAATGAATACAATAGGGAGGGCTTGTAATAGAGAGCGTCCGGATGAATAGAAAATGAAGTTTTATTGAATGGAGACATAATATAAGAATGCCACTGAAAATGAGAGTATATTGGATAGAGACAGAATTTTTGTCTTGTAACATGCCAGGTTCATACCCCTCGAAGTATTGTAACAAGTATTCCTAACGTGCACAGGTCGTAACTCCTTCTTTACACGATGCATTTGTTGTAACATCCTACTCTGATCGGATGTTGCTGTGGACTTTTACATCTCGCACAGCCAAATGTACGCCCCACATTGGAAAGGGGGTTACTGCCGGTCAGAAGACGACCTATGGTGATCCTTGGGGTTTGATAAATTGAAATACTTAAAGATTAATTGAAATACTAAAAGTGGTATTAATTTTCATACGAGGCGCAAATGATACCAGATGGACAATCAAACTCGTAAATCGAATGTTAAACAGACAACGCCATTGCTAAGAAGGAAAAAGACACATGATAGTACACAAGACACAGCATAGACAACTAAAGACTTAGCAATAATAACCCCACCAACAATCGGAAGAGTTAGAAATTCCTGCTCCATACGTTACACTCATCGTGTTGCTCATGTTATTACAAACCCGATAAATAGTATAATTCGGTAGGTTATATTCGTGTGAAGGGAACCGGATTTTAGTTACGACATAAGGTGCATATTCGATATCATCAGTGAAACGGTTTATTCCATAAGGGTCAACCAACTCGTGATGGCGTCCGTAAAATGTACAAAGTGATGGTTTCAACTTCATCATTTGAAACTCTTTGTTTATTAGCTTACTTGTGATCTCATATCCTTTGAAAGTAGATATAAAATAAACGCGGAATGTACTGTCGGATTGATGCCTCATAATGTCTTTTTGATAAATTACGCAGTCATATTTTAGTAAAATAGGCAAAGCAATTAATGAAACACTCCTTTTCTGAATCATTTTGAGAGTCCTAGATGAAGAAAATATAAAGATTATGATGAATACGGTTATTTCAGAGCCTTGTCAGAACCCAGAACAGTACATCGATTATGATATATGTGGTTCTGTTACCCCTGAAAACTGCTTATCAGATGATCATGATGAACGAGATATGCTGTCTGAATTCTGCCCAGAACAGTGTGCGTGTAGTAAGTTTTTAAATAAAGTTCTAATAATTGTTTTCGTTTTGAAATTATTTTTCTTTCTTAAGTTAAAGGTTTATAGAACAAATTCCTTATATATACCAGGTTATAAATTAAGTACTTCCGACACGAGTTCGCTCTACACAAGATTCATTATTGGCGCTATAATCCTAATAATCCGTTGGGACTGCCCAGTCAAAAAGCATTTAAAACCAAAACAAAAATATTATAAAATCGGACTTTGGCCTAATAAGCATTGCAGTAGAACATCTCAATTTTTTATTCTATTTTATAATTAAAGAAATGTACAATTATGCACATCTGGTGGATAGAAATTGGAACCTGAAAAGTTATTACAGAAAATGATATCGGCTCGATTATCACATCGGTCGAACTATAAGTAGGTACTTGTAAACCAACGTTGTTTTGGACTGAAATAAAAATGATGAAGTCATGCCCAGGGTTTCAGTCAATTGTCAGACAAATCTTCGTTGAATTGACTGCAGGAAAATTGTATGCGTCTCAAAATTGGATGAACAGGACATTGTAAACGTTTACCGTTCAATATTAAAATCCATGTAATTTGATGTATAATCATAATTTGTATAACAAAATTTAATTAAAACTTTTGCAGACAAAGCACCGGAATAGGCTACCAGTGGTGATGAGAGTGAAAGAACTTCTTCGTCTTTAATTATTGCTGTAGTGCACAAACCATAAATAAAGGAAAAACAGTGACTTTACAACGATACTTCATATTTGAGTGTTTGTGTGTACAGTTAACATTATATGTTTAACCATCATGTGGAAATGTTTTACAAAACTCACTTTTGTAAAGCACATTTTTTCGAATTATATATCATCCATTGTTAAGCCACCCATATTTTCTTGACCTTAAATACTTTGTTTTGTTTGTGTCATTTTTCTAATGCTATTATCACGCAGTCACAAAACTAATTTATTTTATAACAAATAGTACTTTTTAAGTCGTATTTGACGTTAAAATGACATGTTACACAAATTTGAACATATTTTCAAAATTGTTTGTTGGTTTGGTTACCCGTCAATATATGTATTTTTAAAATTACTTTTAGCAAACTAGTCCCTAAATTAAGAGTTACAGTATCTTTCTTTATGCATACCTATCTTGTTGTTTGATAATTAATGGAGGCCTAAAAAAGGCAGAAAATGAATGAGAAAAATGTTGATTATTTGTGGTGCCTATTTGCTACGATGTATATAAAGCATGCAGTATTTTATATTGTATTTTTTTAATTAAAAGATACTTTTGTTGATGCACTGTTTTGATGCTCAATGTTTTAATGAAAACACGCCAAGTCAATTTGTTATCCTGTAAATACTATGAAATGTTTTTGTTCGTTCTGTATCAGTGATAACAACAAAAAGAATTAAATCTATTTCGCCTCATTCCTCCTTTGTTTTTGGGCCTTTCAATACTGAAAAATATCACAATAAAATTGACAATTAAATAATGTGTCAAAGAGACAACAGCCACAGAAAACCAATGGGTCTTCAATGCAGCGAGAAACTCCTGCACCGGAAGCGTGTTTTAGCTGTTCTCTAAACAAAAATATATACTAGTTCAGTGATAATGAACATCATACTAAACTATTATACACAAGAAACTAAAATTAAAAATCATACAAGACTAACAAGGTCAGAGGCTTCTGCCTTGGGACAGGCGCAAAAAAGCGGCGGAGTTTTTTAAGAACTCACCCCTCCTTATAGGTCTGTTCTATGTTCCTTTGGAATTTCAAACAAAGATGAAGACCTGGATCTTATATCACTGTATTGGATACTGTCCTTATAAACAACGGTATACTATCGGGTCTTCCAAGTGCTCCACGAAAAGAAAAACTTCAAAGTTAATGTGAAACTGCCTAGAGGTGGCGTGAATCAGATGTGAGTACTTAAAAATTCTGAAAATCTTTTAAAGTGCATACAATCTATCTCTCTTTCATCTTGTAATATTATTAAATCATTCGACTTTTGTATACTTTACACAAGTGTTCCACATTCCAAACTAAAAGACAAATTGAAAGAGTTGGTATTGCTTTGTTTCATAAAAAAGAATGGCCAACGTAGATTCAAGTTCTTGTCTTAGGGAGGGATAAATCGATCACTCTGATTCAAACAAAACGTTCTCTGAAATTGTCATTATCAAGATGCTTTATTTCTTAATTGACAACATATTTTTACATTCGAAGGACGTATTTTTTAACAGACTGTCGGTATTTCAATGGGAACAAATTGTGCATCTCTTCTTGCCGACTTGTTTCTTTATTATTATGAGGCTGGCTTCATACAGGAACTTCTTAGGAAGAAAGATAAGAAGTTAGCTATATAGATTATGTTCTTTCACTATATAATTCAAAATTTGGTGATTATGTATAACATATCTATCCAATCGAACTAGAGATAAAGGATACAACAGATACAGTTAAGTCGGTCTCATATCTTGACTGACATCTAGAAATTGACAATGAGGGTCGGTTGAAGACACAAAAGAGACGATTTCAGCTTTCCTATTGTGAACTTTCTATTTCTAAGTAGCAACATTCCAGCAGCACATGCATACAGTGTATATATCTCCTAATTGATACGATATTCCCGTGCTTGCATTTCGTATCATGATTTTCTTGATAGAGAGCTGCTGCTCACAAGGAAGCTTTTAAACCAATAGTTCCAAATGGTGATTTACGGACGCCATCACGAGTTGGTGCACCGTTATGGAATAACCGTTTCACAAATGGTATCGGATATGTTCCTTACGTCGTAACTACTATCCACTGCCCAATCATAATTGTGATCTAACGAATTAGACAATTTACCGGATTTGTAACCAGGTCCAGGTTCAACCCACCATTTATATTTCCCTTTAAAAATGTCCTGTACCAAGTCAGGAAGATGGCCATTGTTATATTATTGTTCGTTTCTGTGTTTTGCATTTGAATGTTATTTTTGATATCTTAAGATAAGACGTGGCACGGTACTTGTTTATCCCAAATTCATGTATTTGGTTTAGATGTTATATGTGTTATTCTCGTGGGATTTTGTCTGATGCTTGGTCTGTTTCTGTGTTGTGTCATTGTTCTCCTCTTATATTTATTGCGTTTCCGTCGGTTTCAGTTTGTTACCCCGAGTTTGTTTTTTGTCCATGGATTTATGAGTTTTGAACAGCGGTATACTACTGTTGCCTTTATTCGTAATCACATAAGCAACACGATGTGTCCCACATGTGGGGCAAGATCTACTTACCCTTCCGGCGCACCTGAGATCACCCCTAGTTTTTGGTGGGGTTCGTGTTGCTTATTCTTTAGTTTATTCTTTAGTTTGTCTTTTTCATTTTTAGCCATGGCTTTGTCAGTTTACTTTCGATTTATTAGTTTGATGTCCCTCTGTTATCTTGGGTCCCTCTTCCATACCTGGTCAATGTAGAATATCAAACACACAACTCAGTTCGAAAAACCTTCCCGAGTCCGTCGTCAGAATAGATAACAAAATATATAAAAACAAAATGACAAGGATACATAAATAACAAAAGACTACTAGCAGTTACTGACATGCCATCTCCAGACTCCAATTAAACCGATTGAAAGATGATGTCTTCATCATATGAAAATTAAGAACAATCCCTCCCTCTGGGGTTTAGTATTATGTCATAAAATATATATGAGAAAAACATTACCTGTATCATGCAAACAACTGGTTTTGGATTAAATGTGTTTATTTCCGATGCAAAACCCTATAAATGAATCAATATTAAATTAAGATACAACTTATTCAGATTAAAAAAAACATACATCAGAAGAATATTAGATACCTTCTGTCAATAATATATACAAATATACTATGGGAGCAATCTGAATCTGTAGTCGATTAAAGGTTTGCCAACACCATGGGATTGTGAAAAAGAACAGAAATAGGATCAGATAAGACAGCACAAGCATTTAAACAGTGAGCAGCACGTAACTAGTGGCTCCGATCTTTTCCATGCTGGAGTACGATGAACGTGATATGCGTATTACTAAATTACTAAGACTAATTTATTTACAAAAAGTTACTCGCAAAACCTTACTAAATTCTGCCTTCGATATAAAGTATTGTGTTTGAAGTTTTTCCATAAGAAAACTTAAGTTCAAACGCGATAGGAGATCCTATTTTTTACGGAGATATTGCTGATCAAATTTAGATACGATCCGGGTAAACTTGTCGATCCTTAAAATAAACTTACAGGCCGTACGGTTACCTATAGTTGTTAATGTTTGTGTCATTTTGGTCTTTTGTGGATAGTTGTCTCATTGGCAATAATACCACATCTTCTTTTTTATATTTACAACAAAAAAATACCTATATTCAACCCTGAATTTAGATCTTTGAATATTGTTTTTATTGGTATTAATATCTAATAATGTAAAATCAAACTATTTTTGTATATACCCAAATGCACATACATGGCTTTACTAACGTCGATACCTTTAGCTTGTCATGTTTTTTGTCTGACTTTTTATGACGTTTTAACACAAAATCCCTCGGATGTGTACTGATTGCTATTATAGTCTTCAATGCACGATTCTTTTTAGTTTGTATTGGCTTATACTAGTTGTCAGTAAAAAGTAAAAACACAAAAATACTGTACTCCGAGGAAAATTCAAAATGCAAAGTCCAAAATCAAAAGTCCAAACATATCAAACGAATGGATAACAACTG
This sequence comes from Mytilus trossulus, assembly GCF_036588685.1. Classification (NCBI taxonomy): domain Eukaryota; kingdom Metazoa; phylum Mollusca; class Bivalvia; order Mytilida; family Mytilidae; genus Mytilus; species Mytilus trossulus. The sequence goes on along the minus strand of NC_086373.1, from coordinate 9,155,562 downwards.
TCATATTCCTGACTTGGTACAGGCATTTTCTAATGTAGAAAATGGTGGATTGAACCTGGTTTAATAGCTAGCTAAATCTCTCACTTGTATGACAGTCGCATCAAGTTCCATTACATTGTCAACGATGCATGAACAAAACAAACGTACTCAAAGAGTAAAATGTCAAAAATAGGGGTACAGCAGTCAATATTGTGTTATCATCTTAATCATTATAAAACAACAAATGTAACGAAGAAGCACAAAAAGGCATACATCTAATTTAACATATTCATTTTGCTTATCTTATACGACTTATTTATCTATGTAAAGTCTACCCGTAAAGGATGGGAGGTTTTCAGTACTGGTGTAAAATTGCGATTGAAATTCGCACAGGTAGACATAAAATAATTTTGTCGTTCAAAGTATGACGGCATACATAAATGCAGAGTCACGTGAAGTAGATAAAACAAAAAAAAAACAGAATAAACAGTTAAAGTAATAATAATAAAGAAAATAGTTGTGAGGTTCAAGTATGACGGGATACATAAGTACAGTAGCACGTCAAATGTTTATCATATAAAAACAGACTTAACAGAAAAAGTAGTATTATTGAATATAATAGTTTTTTCATTCAAAGTATGTCAAGATCCATCCATAAGGAAAAGTAATATTAATAAATGAAATAATTTTGTCGTTCAAAGTAACTGCAAGTATGATCTATTCCATATTTCATTTATTGTAAGAAAGGACAAGTATCTTGTCGACTGTGTGTTTTTGTTAAAAGTCAAACTTATAGTTCGAGGATAAACTGACAGCGCTATGTCTAAAAAAGATAAAAGACAGACAAATAATGTTCCAATAGTTTAGGTTTATACATAATTTCAAATCGCCAAGATTAAACATGTTATTTGAAAAACCGTTCATAAAACAAATTGAAATTCTATTTTTAAAATTTGTATAAGTTTGTCGTATGTTCTTGCTCAACGTTTATAAATGTATAAATGAGTATCAAAACAGTTTGGTTAAAAAAAGTTTACCACCTGATTACATCAACACCTGTCTTGTAGAGGGTATTTTTGATATTGTACTTAGACAGGCCGTTGGTCTGTGTCATATTATTGTTTTATATCAAATTTAAGCTGTGCAAGAAAATTCATCTGGTTAAAATTAACTAGAACTTCAATATCTAGCACATGATTTCTACAGTACCTACCAAATCTTAAAATTCTTGATCTTTCAGAGTGTGATAATCTGAATGACTGTGATTTTTATGTTGTATAGCAGTGTCATCAATTTCAAATTGTAGTAAAATCTTTTTGGTCATAGCGATTCCGAAAAAAATACAATTTTATGAAATAACATTGAAAAGTTACAGAAAAAAGGGATGCGAACGAACAAAGAAATTTCAATGAATCAATTTACATACAAGTATCACATACCTAATGAGTGTGGTATAATTCATGTTTGTAAAGAGATTTTGTGTTACACTTCTTCATAAAGGTGGTCGTAGGATTCAGTGTTTTCTTTATAACAAGTCTTCGCAGTTTGAGGACAAAAACGGATGACACGTTAAAAGGAAAATATTAGAAGAGTCGAAAGGCCTTATCAGAAACATATTAGAAGAGTCGAAAGGCCTTATCAGAAACCATGAAAACTCATTACCTCAAATTGACTTCCATTATTGTAGATCTTCTGTTAAAAGACAATACCTTGATCCGTGTTCGTCAATAGCAAATATGTATGAGCTTTACATTTTTACTTGTTATGCTACAGTTTTAATTCCAGAAAACATATTGAATTGGGTTTCAACACTCCAAAGAAAGACAGATGTGATCTGTAAGGGAATTTAATTGGTAAACCAAAATTATTTGACTAACATATTAAATAAGGTACAAAAGATGGGTTGACATATTCAGAAATATATAATAACATCAACGGTACCAATTTGTCTGCACCAGATGCGCATTTCGACAATACATGTCTCTTCAGTGATGCTCGTGGCCAAACTATTTGAAATCCAAAGCTTATATAAAAGATGAAGAGCTATAATCCAAAAGATCTAAAAGGTCCAAATAGTATAGCCAAATCAATCAGAGCTTTGCATGAGGGAGATACATTCCTTAATATATAATAATTTCTAACATGTTGTAACAGCAACTTTTAATAATACAAAAAATCCGTATTTTCATGCCAGTAACTTTAATTGTTGCATATGAGAAAAACCTTAAATATCATCATTCTGATCAGAAAATACAAGTCAATGAAAAAACTGAAACCCAAGGAATCACAAGAAATTAAAAAGGAGCGTGACTTTGTGCATCGAAAGTATGAAAATACCCATAAACACATCTGTTTGGTTTGACATTTTTTTCATTCCAAGTATGTCGATAATAGCAGATCATCTATTATAAAAGAGGGACGAAATATACCAGAGGGATAGTCAAACTTATAAATCGAAAATAAACTGACAACGCCATGCATAAAAATGAAAACGACAAACAGACAATAGTACACATGACACAACATAGAAAACTAAAGAATAAACAACACGAACCCTAACAAAAACTAGGGGTTGTCTCAGGTGATCCGGAAGGGTAAGCAGATCCTGCACATGTGGCACCCGCCGTGTTGCTTATCAGATATCAAATCAGGTAAATAGTCTAATTCGGTAGGTCAAATTTATGAAAGCGAATTGGATTGTAGTTACGACGAGAGGAACAAATCCGATATCATTTGTGAAACGGTTATTTCATAAAGGTCAACTAACTCGTGATGTAAATGTCTTCTGATCACCAATGCTAATCCATATTTACTCTAAAAAACATCACTAGTGGTAATAAAAATTGATAAATTAAAGGATCAAACGATTAATTTGGATTCTAAAATCGATACTTTTTTTAGTTCCTTTGAATTTGGGTGTGTTCTTCCGTTTTTTCTCTATCGATAAATGAACAAAAGTATCCGTAAAATAAGCCAATTTTATTTAATCAAAATTAATCACTTTCCGGATCCGTGTTCTTGAATCTTAAAGTCAGTTTTAATTCAAGTGTTTTTTCCCTCTAGTGAGTTCAAATCAAATCAATAATCCGCGATAACGACTCCAAGGAAAACTATCTTATAATTGATACGTATCCCTCAGTTTTAGTTTGTAACCCGGATATGTTTTTTTTTCATCTCTATCGAATTGTGAATTTTGAACAGCGGTATACTGTTGCTCTTTCAAATATGTTTGGTAATTCCTAGTGTTCTGTATAAGTTATATCTGGAAATTGTTTTTATGACTATGGCTGTAAGTTACAATCACTGAAAGTATATAACCAAAAAGCTTTGATGTTTTGAAGAACGTAATACATCAATAGTTATGGCTATCCGTCCAGTAACTACACAATGTGTAAACCTTATGTATATTATAAGCATTGTACAATTTAGAAAAATCTCTATTTAACTATTACGCTTATCATATTAAGGGAGTTGGGTCCTTAAAGTTCGCTGGTCTATCCCAGAAAAATAAATACGGTTTTGAAAAAAAGTATATTTCTAATATAATATTTTTAAGGATAGGTCGATTTACGGTTGATGTATATGCGTGAAAGATTTTAATGTTCATAATATATTAGACGATTATACACCATTACATCAAATTCAATTTCTCATGAGTTGAGAGTGGGTGAGCTGTAAAATATAGTCTGCTGTTGTTTAAGTAAAAATAGAATGCTATTGGTTAACTATCTAAACTATAATCTTTGGCTTAAATTCTAACAGGAAATTATTGTTTTGGTTATTGAATGAATAATTAGTTGTTAGCATGTTTTGTTTTAATCGCAGATACGTCAATACACGTGTTCCAGAGTAATCTTTATAGATAATTTTTTTTTCTAATTTAATATTTTAAATGAACATTGATTATTTAGAAAGAAAACTTCGAAAAATGAGAGCATAAATTCTTGGAAACTTAATATATGTGTTGAAAACCCATAAACACATAAGCATCTTTCGTTTGACAACTTTTTCATTCCCAGTATGTCGATAATAGCAGATCATCTATCCTAAAAGAGGGACGAAAGATACCAGAGGAACCTTCAAATTCATAAATCGACAAGAAACTAACAACGCCATGGCTAAAAATGAAAAGGACAAACAGACAAACAATAGTATAAACGACACTTCATAGAAAACTAAAGAATAAACAACATGAACCCCAACAAAAACTAGGGGTGATCTCAGGTGCTCCAGAAGGGTATGCAAATCCTGCTCCACATGTGGCACCCGTCGTGTTGCGTATGAGATAACAAATCCGGTAAATAGTTTAATTCGGTCGATCACATTTATGAAAGGGAAGGGGATTGTAGTTACGACGTAAGGAATATATCCGATATCATTTGTGAAACGGTTATTCCATAACGGTCAACCAACTCGTGATGAATTTGTATAAAGTGTAGAATAGTCAAATGTTTTAATACTAGTTCGGTTAGATGTACTCTAAAACATCTTTGGAATTTTTAAGTATCCACATCTGATTGACGCCACCTCTAGAATAAACAGTTTCACAAGAACTGTGAAGCCCGTCTGTGATTGCTGATATAATTGACGTTAAAAGTTAAGAAAGAGGTTTCGTGGAGCACTTGGAAGACCCAGGAATAAATATACTGTTGTTTAAAAGGACACTTAAGTTAAGTATCCAATACAGTAATGGAAGTTCCAGTTCATCATCTTTGGTTGAAATTTAAAAAAAAAAAAGACTTATGATTTCCTCTTTGATAAGTGTCGTGAGGGTATATGTTGGTGTTTTAAGTGAATTGTCAATAGCTAATTTGTTTAACAAGCAGTTCATGCAATGAATTTTATACACAAAAATGATGTTGTTTGTGGCTTTATCTGCCGGGACAACAACATATTTGTCATCATGGTAGGATATGAGAGGAAATAATTCACATAATAAATCATACAGTAGCAATAAGAAACCAGCAACTTTCGACGGAACCAGTAGTTGGCAAGATTATCTTGTACATTTTGAGATGGTAGCAGAAATTAATGGCTGGGACAATATATCGAAAGCGCTAGAATTTGGCTTTATGTTTACGGGGTTCAGCACAGGCTATTCTTAGTGACCTAAGACCAGATCTCAGGAGAAGCTTCACTCATTTAGTCACTGCCCTTGCTTTAAGATTTGAACCGAGCAATCAGGCGGAACTATATAGAGCGCAGATGACGAGTACAACTCGAGAAAAAAACCAATCACTTCCGGAACTCGCCCAGGACATCAAAAAGTTAACACGATTAGCATATCCAACTGCCCCTATGGAAGTTCGTGAGCAGCTTGCCCGTGACTGTTTCATAGATTCTCTCAATGATGCAGATTTGGAGTGGGCAATATTTCAGGGAAAGCCTATTTCAATAGATGACAGTGTTAGGATAGGACTTGAATTTGAGGCGTTTGCGAACGGGCACAGACGTAAATTTAATAATCGCGCTGGATTACGAATGCAAACGGGAATGATAGATATAGATGAACAAGATGATTATCAACAGATGAACAGCATAATGGATAGAATAGCCAAGATAGAAAGTAGTCGTGGTCCTAATCAATCACAAAAGACAGATTTTGTGTGTTACTTTTGCGGAAAAGCGGGTCATTTTAAGAGAGATTGCAGAAAGTTTCTAGACATGCAGAAAAATGGCAAATACTTGACAAACAACAGGTTTGAAACTGCAAAATAGTCCCAGGGTACACAGACAGAGAACTTTAAGTCGGGAAACTGTTAGTGGCTAAAGAGTCAGGTCCTTTTTTAGCCGATGTTTTTTTAAATGAGGGGCCACACAAAAAGTGTGAATTATATAATGACATAAATGATAGTTTAGATAAAAATTAATGGTATTTTTGTAAATTGTCTGATAGACACCGGTTCGACCTTGACAGTAATTCATGTCAGGAAATTTTTGTCTATTCCGGAGTTGCAGAGACCAGACAAAATGTATAAGGGGGAACAGTTGAAACTGGCAAATGGAGAGATAAGAACAACTTTTGGGCAGGCCGATTTTAACATTGAAATAAATGGGCAGAAATTTCAACAACGATTTGTGATTGCAGATATCGACGCGCCAGCTATTGTTGGATACAATTTTTTGTATAACAAAAATTGTAAACTTGACATAAGGGGGAGTAAACTAACCATTGGCAGTAAAAATATGGAAATTATATGTCAAAAAGAGAGTAATATTGCAACCATTTTAAAGCTTGCAACAGAGGCAACTACAGTAATACCCCCAAGATCAGAGGTTTTGATATTTAGTAAAGTGGTAGGTGATTCTATTCATTTAGTGCAGGCTACAGTAGAGCCTGTTGACACAAAAGATAAATTATCAGTCGCCAGATCTTTAGTCGATCCAAGTCAAGGACGAATAATTTTAAGGATTGCTAATACGAGTAACTTTGAAAAAACGGTTCAAAAGAATACATGTCTAGCTGAATGTCAGGCATATGCAGATGTTACGGAACCAGTATGCGAACCTGCGGCTGCTAGTCAAAATATATTCAAGCTTACTGATAAGATTACAAACAAGAGCAATAGCGACAGCTTACCAGATCATCTGGTAGACTTATTTAAATCAGGTAGCAAATTATTATCGGAGACGCAAACTTTGCAATTTCACAGATTGCTCAAGAAACACAGTAATGCGTTTGCAAAGTCTAAAAACGACTTGGGTTGTACTGATATGATACAACACAAGATAAACACTGGAAACGCAGCTCCAGTCAAACAAAACCCGAGACGTTTACCTGTTGCAATGCAAGAGGAAGCAGATCGCGAGTTGAGTCGAATGCCTGATGCTGGGGTTATAGAACCATCAAGCAAGGGCTCTTCCAGTTTCGACAAATGCCATTTGGTCTTTGTAATGCAGGCGCTTGTTTTGAACGGTTGATGGAATGCGTCTTAGCGGGTTTGAATTGGCATATATGTCTACTATACTTAGACGACATCATTATCTTCTCGGCGTCTTTTGAGCAGCACATCGAACGATTAGAGTTATATTTAAGATTGAACAGGCAGGTTTGAAAATTTCTCCAAAGAAATGGGAATTATTACAAGAAAAAGTAACTTTCCTGGGACATGTTGTATCAGGCGATGGTATATCCACAGATCCTCAGAAAATTAGCGCTGTAAAAGATTGGCCCATACCTTTATCTATTCATGACGTACGTAGTTTCTTGGGAACTTGTAGCTATTATAGGAGATTTATTAAGAATTTTTCGGATATAGCAAGACCCCTACATAAGTTGACTGAGAAGGGCAAAGAGTTTAAATGGTGTGAGATATGTCAAGATTCTTTTGATAAATAAAACAATTCATGATTTCAGCTCCGATTTTAAGTTACCCAGACATGGGAAAGAAGTTTATACTAGATACAGATGCTAGCGGGTTTGGTCTTGGAGCAGTACTTTTGCAGGAACAAAACGACGGAGAACACGTCATTGCTTACTTTAGTAAAAGTTTCAGCAAAGCAGAACGTCAATACTGCGTCACTAGACGAGAATTGCTCGCAATTGTAGAGTCGGTTGAACACTATCATCATTAATTGTATGGTAAGAATTTTTTTAGTAAGAACTGATCATGGAGCACTGCACTGGCTCATGAACTTCAAAAATCCCGAAAGTCAAATGGCCAGATGGCTGGAGGTTCTCCTCTTACGATTTCAAAATACAACACAGACCAGGCAGACAGCAATTGAATGCCGATGGACTTTCACGAAGACCATGTATCCACTGCACTCATTGCAACCGCCAGGATTCAAAAGAAAGCACGAATAATGAATTAGATATGGTCGATTGTCACTTGCGGGTAACTAAGAAGGCAGACATATCAAAGTTACAAGGCGAAGAAATAGAATTTGAAAATTCCGAACAGAGCAACCAATGGGTACAAAGTAAGAACATGGATGAAATAAAAGAAGCACAACAAAAGGATGAAGTCATTAAGCTGATATTAAAAATGAAATCTGAAAGTAATGAGAAGCCAAAATGGGAAGAAATTTCAGTACAGAGCAAAGAGCTAAAAACTTACTGGTCGCAATGGGATCAACTGAAATTGATCGATAATGTTTTATATAGGGAATGGATTTCTAATATAAACTCCGAGATGAAGCAGCTGATTCTTCCTTCATGTTGGAGGGAAGAAATTTTGAAAATGTTGCATGACGACCCAGTAGGAGGCCATTTTGGGGTTCACAGAACACTTTCAAGGGTTTCAAGTAGATTTTATTGGGCGGGGTATAAGGAAAATATAGAGCAATGGTGCAAAAGGTGTGAAATATGCAATTCGCGTAAGGGTCCACAAAAACGAGCAAGAGGGGCAATGAAACCGTATTTGGTAGGAGCACCTTTAGAACGGGTTGCATTGGACATTCTTTGCATGTCCTCTGCCTATTACAACTTCTGGAAATAAATTTATCCTTGTTCTCACAGATTATTTCAGCAGATGGGCGGAGGCATATCCAATACCAAACCAAGAAGCAGAAACGATCTAAAAAAAATTTGTTAACGAGTTCATTTGTCGTTTTGGTGTGCCAAGACAGGTTCACACAGACCAAGGTCGACAGTTTGAATCAAAACTGTTCACAGACATTTGTAAAAGGTTTAACATTGATAAAACGAGAACCAGTCCCCTACATCCACAAAGTGACGGGATGGTGGAGCGACTCAATAGAACAATAGAGGATATTTTGAGCAAATTTATAGGCAAAGACCAGAAAGACTGGGATACACATTTATCTGTGGCGATGATGGCTTACCGTACCTCTGTACATGAAAGCACAGGATTTTCTCCAAGCATGTTAATGTTTGGACGAGAAATTGAACTTCCGATAGATGTGATATACGGTCCACATCCTCAAACTGAAAACATAACTGACTGTAGCATAGATGCCAACCATTACGATTTTTGCGTAGTTTTTCCGATTTTGCGATAAAAACTACGCTATTACGGTCAAAGTCGAATAGTTACGGATTTCCAATCATCGCCGTTCAATTTTTTAAAACACGGATTTTTATCATTACTTTTCCGTCCTGGTCCGGTATTTAGAAAACGACAATGTAATGCTTCCGGTTTCTCGGGAGTTATCAACCTATTGTTGAGTAACTAACTGACTTCCGAAGAGGCAAACTTGCATTTATGAAGTAACTTTCCCCCTTTCTCTACTTCTCCTTGACAAAACGAAAATTTACTAGTCGAGAACATCTGAACAATAAATGAATGGAATACATACTACAGACAACATGTTAAACGACAAATTTCGTGCACATCACTATGCAACCACTTGTCAGTAATTTGTATTGGTAAATGCACGTTTATGAATGATTACTGAAAACTTTTCAAAAATACGGAAAATTTGATAGTTTGTTACTGATTGTGTCTAAAGGGGGTTGGCATCTATGCTGTAGTAATTAGTATTTAGAAAAACTCCAGTTTAATATTTTCAGGGTACATAACTTAGCTAGAGATAAAATGATTGCCTCCAGCGAACGACAAAAACGACAATATGACCATAAAATAAATGCGCGAAAATATAGCGTAGGTGATGCAGTGTGGGTTTTTAACCCATCAAAAACAAAAGGTAAGAGTCCAAAACTACAGTGTCAGTGGACTGGACCTTTCCTCATTATTGAGGCATATACAGACTTAATATACAAGGTGAAGAGTTCATCGAATTCAAGAGACAGGGTCCTACATCATGATAGACTGAAGCCATTTATTGGCAAATTCAACAACTGGCTTCAAAAGAGCAAAGATGATCTTGACGAAGGAGACTCAAAAGATCCAGCTGTTGAACCTGAAACAGAAAAAAACAAATATTACTAGAAAGAGTACCAGAGTGTTAATTTATGAATTTATGATTTTCCTGTAAAATGCTTACCCTGTTATACTGGTAATACCCATGGCTCTGGTTCAATATCCCGATGGTCCATAACTAGTTGTTGGTTATAAGTATTAACGATAGTTATCTTCTTTTCTGCAGATGGAGACTTGCCAGATATGCTACAAAACCTACAAGGACCAACCCAGTTTGAGGAGGCATACAAGGTATGCACATGGCTCGGAATTTGTCCAGTGCCAGTTCTGTGAATACGAGGTTCCAGCAAATGTGAAGCACCGTTTGAAATTCCATGAAGAGAGACGGCATGGTATTAAGAAGACAATTCAGAAGGTAAACAAGAGGAAAATGAAGTCAGTTGCCAAGAAAGTAACACCAGTAGAGCCAAATACTTCAACTGTCAGCCACTTCCAGATGATGCCTGTCAGAAACCCAACACCAGTTTATGTGGACATGCCAACATTTAATCTAACCCCAGATGAAGAGATGCTGTTTCTGGGAAGACCATTACAGACAGGAAGTCCTGTAGAATTATTGAGTTTGCTAGATAGACCCAGACCGAACCATACAGTTCCGAGTCCACTAACGGCTCCCAACACAACAATAGCTCCTGTTCGAGTTCCAGACGTGTCAGTACAACCAGCGGCAGTACAGACCATTCCACAAACAACTCCACTGCCAGTGACCATCAACCCAAATTCTCTTATGCAGGCATATTTCATAGCAACTCCGCAACCAGCTGCAGTACAGGCCACATCACATTCACATCAGCCTTTGCCGGTTATCAGCACCCCAAGTTATGTCACGCAGCCATATTTCACAGCAACTCCGCAACCAGCTGCAGTACAGGCCACATCACATTCACATGAGCCATTGCCGGTTATCAGCACCCCAAGTTATGTCACGCAGCCATATTTCACAGCAACTCCGCAACCAGCTGCAGTACAGCCCAGTTCAAGGACAACTCAGCCATTGCCGGTTACCAGCACCACAATTTCTCAAATACAACCATATTTCACAGCAACTCCGCAACCAGCTGCAGTACAGGCCACATCACATTCACATCAGCCATTGCCGGTTATCAGCACCCCAAGTTATGTCACGCGGCCATATTTCACAGCAACTCCGCAACCAGCTGCAGTACAGCCCAGTTCACAGACAACTCAGCCATTGCCTGTTACCAGCACCACAATTTCTCAAATACAACCATATTTCACAGCAACTCCGCAACCAGCTGCAGTACAGCCCATTTCACCAAACCCAAGTACCATGCAAAGGAACGACATAACAACTTCGGACCACTCTAAAATCTCAGAAGCACCATTTAGTCCTCCTCCCATTGTCGAGGGTTATGATCCAGAGATGCCATGGATAGATGGAGACAAGAGACGGGTGGAATTTTGAGAAGAAATTGAATTCTATCCCCCTAGGAGAATTCAGATGACAGCCACAGGTAGAGGGAGGCTGTATGACTGGAGCCACCTGGAATTCCCCACTCAAGAGACATTAAATGACCCAAGGTTCCAGTTATGTTCCCCCCCATCAAGCTACCTGTCGGGTGAAGATGCCGAACTGATAAGGAGGATCCGATCTAGGGCAAGGACAGCAGAAATTGATGCCCGTGTCGTACCCGATGGGTACCTGGGGTTATTGAAGGAAGAGAAGGCTGTTCTTCCAGATGGCACCGTATACGTACTTAAAAGTACATGGATACCGGACCCGTCAGTAAGAAGAAGACGAAATACAGCAACTCAAACAGAAGAAGATACATGTACCAACCAAGTCGAAGCAATAATAGAGAACAGAGAAATCAGAGACAATGGGGTCCAGGCGACAGTAACCACAGAAGACACCAGCACACAGTGCAACATATTGCAGGAACTTCTTTTAAGTTTATAATAATTGTATTAAGGAAATTATTTTCAGTTTGTAATGTAATTTTATTGTTAATAGGGTATATTTTAAAAGACATGAAACGTTTAGATGACTAACTTTTAAATTTCTAAGGTAAAGATAAATTATTCATGTTCGAGGACGAACAGTTTTTCAAAGGTGGGGGTAATGTTACGGTTTTGTAATTCTAAATTATCCATTTTTGATCTTATGTGGATCACGTTCTTTATATTTTGTGATGAAATGTAAATACTGTTCAAGATGGGAAGGCAATTGATACGGGAAATGGGGACAAAGCTAAAAACTATATTTTTTATAATTGTATGATGTATGTGAAAAGTGTAGAATTTACTATTTAAATGTACGAGTTGTACATTTAACTTACAGTCAAGTAAAACTAACGTGATTCTCTGGTTCCTTGTTGTAGTTATACCGGTATCAACGATCACAAGTCTCCCACACATGCAGCTTTTATCCCTTTTTATTACCGGGTCACTTCAACCCTGGGGGCCGCCATTGTTTATTTACAAAGTTCTTATAAAAGTCCCCGTATGTTTAAAGTGCAGTTTGTGTCGTTACGTCATTTGACGTTAGAAACGTCAAAAGTGTGTCAAAAATCGTGTCCAAAGTGTGTCGTGTACTATAATTTCATGCGCGACATTCTCTCTTATTCAGTCTTGTTCCTCCTGGGCAGCCATATTGTTAATTTATAAACAAACTAGCAGAAATATAGAATTTATATATCCAGTTATTTTATTAAGGTTAGGTTCTAATATTTTAGGATTTTGAGGATTATTATTATTATTTATTCTAGATCTTTTTATTACAAAGGCTCATTAGAATCACGCTAGCTAAATAGGACAGTTCATTGTGAATATTTATACGGTACCGCCGATTGCGGAACACCGCAGAAACCGTAATTTTAACTATAAACTGTTAATTTCTTCTATAAATATTCTTTAAATATATTAACTTAAGTCTTCCATTTATGCTGAAATGTGTAAGGACCTTTAAGTATTATATGCTTTGATTATTTATTAAGTCCTGTTAATTATTACCAGTCCAGTTTACTTGCCCATATTGAACCAGAGCTATCCCAGCCTCTCCCCCTTTTATAACTATCACAGGTACCAGAGAAGTAACCAGTTGTTACTGACTATATATTTCGTTCTTGTATAAAGTTGTAGATAAAACATAGTATTGTTATAACAGTTATTTGTTGAACTTATTGATTATATAAATCACATAAATATGTAATGCTGAATACCTCGTCAGTCTAACTTATTAAATTACACATTAAGTTCGAGATACGACTTTGTATTTATTGAAACGCCAAACCGCCATTTATACAGCTACCTACCCCACCCCCTTTTTGCTATCGTAACCTATACAAACAAGACTATGGTGGCAGTTGAGCTGAATATTGATTGATAAGTGAGACAACTGTCTACCAGAAGTCTAGCAGTATATCTTGACCTCCGCATAGCAGTCACAATATCCGATAAACCAGGCAACAGGCAGTTAAGAAACACTACCAACCCTCGACCCGCTACAGTATCATTGTCTTGGGATAACGAATTAAGTCAAATGGGTTCAGATTAAATTGCCTAAAACTTGCAAATATAGGACAGTTTTGTCTCCAATTAGTGACTATGGTGTTTGTAGCGATGGCAAACGTCGAATGAGTAAAGTTTAAACCTAACTTATTACGAAGTTAGTTCCTAACGATTTATATTTTCTTTTCTAAATCGTTTCGACTACATATGGGCTGAGCTTGGCCCATCTTCTTTTCAACGTCGAATTATGATGCCACGTATTGTTTTAATTTTATACTCCAATTCGCGAACCTATCGAGAGAGGGAAAGAAACAGCAATGTTTATATGTTTCGGCTTGTTAATAATGTCAAGACCTATTCTGACGTCTCCTGCAATGAGATACTTAATACTAGGTGCTGATACAATTCAGACATATGACGACCAATTCTAGATTACAATTCCCAACATCTCATACTACATTGTAGAGCTTAAAATATTAGATTCATTTTTAAAATAAGCTGTTGTTGGTCGACATTTAGTCGGTACATTTTAATTGATATACGATAGACGAAAGAAAAACACTTTGATTCCGAAAACTATTTGTGACCAGTTGGTACAAGGCTCAGATGAATTAATGCAGAATGTGCATATACTTTATTTAATATAACTTAGAAGGCAACGACTGATCTGAAATATACAGATAATGACAAATAAATACAACTTTACATAATATATCATTTTGTAGCAAATAATGTATATTATGTTAAATTACATAATTGCAAATACATAAATGACAACTCTGTGTGTAAACAATTTGTTAATCAATGCTAATGAAAACTGTAAAGTAAGTTGACTATACTACTTTAGAAAATAATATACAATATTGAAAGTTAATTACATGTAAATAAGAAATAATAAAGTTTGAAATACAATAAGCAAAGTAAATGAAACTAAATAAAATATTTAAGTCAAATTCATTTCACCATTAACTAATTTGAAAAACCCTTATAATGCAGGTCTTATAGCAGGTTGTAGCATTTTTGAAACAATGCAATGTTCACATGATTTACCATTATCCATGATATGACTAAACATTCCCGGCCAAAAACACCTGATTCTAATACTGCACACTGTGTGCTCAATTCCTTGCTGGCCCAATTTATCATGGCAATTATTCAATACCTTGTCCCGTAACACTGTTGGTAAAATTAATTGTCTCAATTGCCCATGATTCCTATCAATGATCACCCTATAAACTAGACCATCTACAACTTCAACACGGTTCCACTGACGTATTAATGTTACTAACGGCCTATCAAATTTCCGTTGCTCCGATCTCAAAGGTTTGCGGTTAGTGTTTCATATTTCAATAAATTTACCGACCACTGTATCCAGTTCTTGTAAATCTTTAATTTCCTATCTATAAAAGTAGGTAGTGTCACGAATGCTTCCTCTGTATAAACTGATTTTCTTGACACAAACTGTATATTTGATGCTTTGTCATTTGGTACAACAGTTCCTGCAGCAAATGTTTGAAGTAGATTTTAAACATCTTCAGATTTCGAAAGTTCAATGTTGTCGTGCATACGTTGTAAAGCATCAGCACTGTTATTATGTTTGGCTTGTCTTTATTTATAATTTTATTATTTATTATTTGTCTAATTTTGACAACCATTTTTGTTCATGTGCACTAAGTTTCGATGTTTGTAAATAACACTATATAAATAACATATACCTGAGAGGGTGATCGAGCAGATTGGTACCCCGAGAAAACATTGTCAACCGAAGCCAAGGTTGACAATGCCTTTTCGAGGGGTTCCAATCTGCTCTATCACCCTCTCAGCTATGTGTTATTTAACTTATTATACTGAATGTTCTGTTTTTACTGTCGATTTTTTAAAATTCAAAGTAATAAACTGAGACATCTTGTTCATAACCATCCGTATTTAATAAAGCGCACACTTGATCAAACGTCTCCATGAAGGGTAATAGAGTATTTGCCATATGATAGTGTCGTATTGAATAAAGCGCACACTTGATCAAGCGTCTCTGTGACGGGTGATAGAGTATTTGTCATAGGACAGAGTCGTATTTAATAAAGCGCACACTTGATCAAGCGTCTCCATGAAGGGTAATAGAGTAAATTGACACCCTCGTATTAGCCAATCAAAATCTGGCATTTTGACATGGAGTATAATAAAATGTATTGTCTGTAAACATTGTAAATTTTGTTCAAAGTAAATAATCTCTAAATGTTTTAGTCATTGCCCAAGTTAAAGCTAGGAGTTCTAATTTTCTTGAACTATAATTATCCATATTGCGTTCATTTGGCCTTAAAGCACGACTAGCACACGCAACAACACGCAATGATCAATCGTCAAATTGTGACAAAACAGCACCTAGTCCTTGCATCAGTTTCTAAAATAAACTGTTCATCAAATTTTGCATAACCCAAAATTGTAGCAGTAACTAAGTGTTCTTATAGAGTATATAAAGCAGTCTGACAGTCAGTAGTCCATTCCTTACCAAATAATTTCCGTGGATGATGTGTAAATATTTGAGCCAATGTGTGTAAAGGTCCTGCAATTTTACTGAATCCCTGTTAAATCGATGGTAATATCCTGCTAGACCCATGAAAGACTTTAACTTCTTAACAGTTGTTGGTATTTCAAAATCTTGAACTGCACTGATCTTATCTTGATCTGCATGAAATCGTTCATCTGAAACGACGTGGCCAAAATAACGGACTCCTTTGTTTTTTTACATTTACATTTGGAAGGCTTCAGTTTTAAACCATGTTCTCTTAATCTTATGAATACAAAGTCTTAACGTTTCAAACTATTGGCAGAGTAAACAATAATATCATCTAAAAAGACTAACAAAATTTTAAAAATATTGTCTCGAAAACAAAGTGGCATCAAACGTTGAAATGTTGCAGGTGCATTGCATAATCCGAACGGCATTCGTAGATACTCGTAAAGTCCAAACGGTGTTGTAAAAGCAGTTTTCTCTATATCATTTTCATACATCGCCACGACATTGTAACCACTAGTTAAATCCATTGTTGAAAACAATTTTGCTCCACTCAAAGCATCAAACGATTCATCAACACGAGGTAATGGATAAACATTTTTGTTCGGTTTTTGGTTCAATTTTCTGAAGTCAACGCACATGCGCAGAGAATAAAGCGTGTTTTCAACTAACTTCTGTATATGTTGTTTGTCCTTTTCATACTGGTTAAGCGGAATTCGCCTATACGGATGAACAATCGGTTTATCATCTACTGTGCGAATTTTATGTTTTATGATTTATAACTGTTGATGTAAATGTTCTTTGTTTTTTTGCTTCTTTGTTTACTCCTTGGTTTTGATTGGTATTGTCTCTTACTGTCTTTGTATATCCAACATCAGTATCACTTTTCGAAAAAATATCATTATAGTTATAAAAAAATTTTTTTTACTTGATCTCTCTGCTTGCTTGTTGTTGACAAATGGCTAATATCTACAGCAATTACAAAATCTTCTATCTTTGACAAATTCACATCAGTTTCTGTACAATAAGTAATATCATGAACATAAATTTTTTGTATGTCCAGTTCGTATAAATTCAACATGTCCTTTAAATTGGTTTGCTACATCGCCTTTCAATAAAATACCATCTCTAGTTCTTGGAGCTTGTTAATCTACCTTAAACTAACAATATCAATCATGACATTTGTTCTAAAAGAGGGACGAAAGATACCAGAGGGACAGTCAAACTCATAAATCGAAAATAAACTGACTACGCCATGGCTAAAAATGAAAAAGACGAACAAACAATAGGACACATGGCACAATAAAGAAAACAAAAGAAAAAACAACATGAACCCCACCAAAAACTAGGGATCTCAGGTGCTCCGGAAAGGTATGCAAATCCTGCTCCACATGAGGCACCCGTCGTGTTGCTTATGATAAATCAAATCTGGTAAATAGTCTAATTCGGTAGGTCACATTTATTAAAGGGAAAGGGATTGTAGTTACGACGTAAGGCACATATCCGATAACATTTGTGAAACAGTAATCACTTAACGGTCAACTAACTCGTCATGACGTCCGTAAATTTTACGAAGAGATGATTCCAACTTGACCATTTAGGACTCTTTATTTAATAGCTTCCTTGTGAGCAACAACCCTCTATCAAGAAAATCATGATACGATATTCCCGTTTGTGAATATCGTATCATCGGGAGATATATACACCGTATGCAGGTGCTGTTGGAATTTTGCTCCTCATAAATGGAAAGATCACAATTCGAAAGCTGAATTAATCTCTAAAAATAATTTTAGAAAACCATCTACGTGACAAAACCTCATCAAACATACCGGGTAATATCTTGAAATATTGGTATGCCAGTAGCGCGTTTCGTCTTCATCAGACTCAAGTGACACACCACAGATGAGCATTTAAATCGAAAATTCTTTAAAGTAGCTCCAAGCTCACCTGAAGCATTCTATGCACGGGTTAGTATAAACACGTGTTTAGAGTAAATGAACATTTTATCAGCAATAAGTTTAAAAAAAATTAATTTACACTCGTCAAAGGTAAAAGGCTTAATATTTGTTCCGTATGAATTGATAAATATTCGAATAATTATCATAAAATGGTTAGTCTATCAATCAGAGAACAATATTAGAAGCATCCAGTTTTTTCCCTCCCAAATAATGTACATAGATATGGGAAGATGTGGTGTGAGTGCCAATGAGACAACTCTCCTTCCTAATAACAATTTAAAAAAAGTAAACCATGCATGACTTGTTAATCTTAAACTAACTATTTTTAATCATTGCTTTTGTTCCAAAAACCGATTTTAGAAAATCATCTCGACTACATATGGGCTGAGCTTGGTCCATCTTCTTTTCAACGTCGAATTATGATGCCACGTATTGTTTAAATTTCATACTCCAATTCGCGTACCTATCGATAGAGGGAAAGAAACAGCAATGTTTATATGTTTCGGCTTGTTTGAATTAATGTCAAGACCTACTCTAAATGCGTAAGTATTCAAACAAAGGATGACTCTATACAGTTTGTGAAGGGTTTCTCGAATGCGTCCTTGTTGAAGATATGATTTGTGATTACTTTCACTCTTTGAATTTAATATAGGTTCTTCTGTTACCTTATTTTCTTTTCTGTTCAAGAATGAATCCTATTATGAAAATTAGGCTGACGTCTCCTGCAATGAGATACTTAATATTAGGTGCTGATTCAATTCAGACATACGACGACTAATTCTAGATTACAATTCCCAACATATCATACTACATTGTAGAGCTTAAAATATTAGATTCATTTTTAAAATAAGCTGTTGTTGGTCGACATTTAGTCGGTACATTTTAATTGATATACGATAGACGAAAGAAAAACACTTTCATTCCGAAAAAATATTTGTGACCAGATGGTACAAGGCTCAGATGAATTAATGCAGAATGTGCATATACTTTATTTAATATAACTTAGAAATTTAGTCCTGGTATCTATGATGAGTTTATTTATTTAGAAGGCAACGACAGATCTGAAATATACAGAAAATGATAAATAAATACAATTTAACATAATATATCATTTTGTAGCGAATAGGGTATATTATGTTAAATTACATAATTGCAAATACATGAATGACAACTCTGTGTGTAAATAATCTGTTAATCAATGCTAATGAAAACTGTACACTAAAGTAAGTTGACTATACTACTTTAGAAAATATACAATATCTTTCAATATATATATATAACTTATATACCTATTTGGAGTTATTTTCAGAACGTCAGGTCATTCTTTTTCAGAATCAACCCGGACGATACCATATTTCAATGGTATATGCTCCAAGGCATAAAATAATGACCTGTGTGTAAGGTCATTATTTTCCTTGATAAACATGCACTCTATGATTTACTTCAAAATTTTATTCGTCTAATATTTTTTTGTTGCCGATTTGGAAATTTATTTTCTAAAGTTCAACCGTTGATAGATGTAAAGGAAACCATCATTGTAGACCCGCAATTTAATTTTAGAAACAAATAACGTGAAGTTTTGTTGATTTATCGTTATAATAGAGAAACATTATCATATAGGTCAGATGAATTTTAATGTAGACTTTCATAAAATAAATCAAGATTTAACATATTCGTGTGTAAGATTTTGAAAATCTTATTTAGTCAAACTGAATAGGTTGATTGCTTAACGTCCAGTGGCAAATATTTCATGCATGTTCAGAACGATATACACTGAATAGGAAATCATACTGTGACCTACATGTATTTATATTCGTCTTCGTGTCAGTTCGTAACGTTTTAAAATGTATGTATACCTTTTACTCTATCAAATGATCAACTAATAAAATAACTCACGAAAGGGTCGGGTACGGAGGGTATATAATTTTATCCTGATTATCTTTTAATAAAATGTATTGCTATTCGAAAGACAATCTTTCTGAATTTTTCATTCAATTCAAGTAAAATGGTTAAATAAATAACAACTTTTCCGCGATAGAAATAACATAACAAAACGAAAATAAAAAAACATACCCCTTCCCCCTTTTCCATAATCTAAGTGATACAATAAATAACTTACAATGTGTCTTGTATTTGTCATACACCGTTATCGGATGGAAACAATACATTTGTGTTTTACTTCATGCAGTAACAGTAATATTTTTTATTGTGTATGGATAAGAATTTTTAAAAGGTTTCTATCTAAATTATTTAGTGAGTTTTATTTCACATTTTATATGAGCCGCAGGGCGTATTAAACCTGAACGCATTAGAAAGGAACATCCCACTTTAGTGTGGTCGGTAAAAAAGGATACTAAATTTTACAAATCTTTATAAAATTAATATTTTTTTACGGTATATAAGTCAGATAATGCATATTTTACGTTTTTTCTTGTCGTAGAACACACCTCGGGGTGTCAGGATTGTTCAAAGAAAGACCTCCCTCCGGTCGGTCTTTCATTTGATCAATCCTGACACACCTCGGGGTGTTCTACGACAAGAAAAACCTTAAAATTAGCAGGTTGTAGCATTTTTGAAACAATGCAATGTTCACATGATTTACAATAATCCATGATATGACTAAACATTCCCGGCCAAAAACACCTGATTCTAATACTGCACATTGTGTGCTCAATTCCTTGCTGGCCCAATTTATCATGGCAATTATTCAATACCTTGTCCCGTAACACTGTTGGTAAAATTAATTGTTTCAATTGCCCATGATTCCTATCAATGATCACCCTATAAACTAGACCATCTACAACTTCAACACGGTTCCACTGACGTATTAATGTTACTAACGGCCTATCAAATTTCCGTTGCTCCGATCTCAAAGGTTTGCGGATAGTGTTTCATATTTCAATAAATTTACCGACCACTGTATCCAGTTCTTGTAAATCTTTAATTTCCTATCTAAAAAAGTAGGTAGTATCACGAATGCTTCCTCTGTATAAACTGATTTTCTTGACACAAACTGTATATTTGATGCTTAGTCATTTGGTACAACAGTTCCTGCAGCAAATGTTTGAAGTAGATTTTAAACATCTTCAGATTTCGAAAGTTCAATGTTGTCGTGCATACGTTGTAAAGCATCAGCACTGTTATTATGTTTGGCTTGTCTTTATTTATAATTTTATTATCTATTATTTGTCTAATTTTGACAACCATTTTTGTTCATGTGCACTAAGTTTCGATGTTTGTAAATAAAACTATATAAATAACATATAGCTGAGAGGGTGATCGAGCAGATTGGTACCCCGAGAAAACATTGTCAACCGAAGCCAAGGTTGACAATGCCTTTTCGAGGGGTTCCAATCTGCTCTATCACCCTCTCAGCTATGTGTTATTTAACTTATTATACTGAATGTTCTGTTTTTACTGTCGATTTTTTAAAATTCAAAGTAATAAACTGTGACATCTTGTTCATAACCATCCGTATTTAATAAAGCGCACACTTGATCAAACGTCTCCATGAAGGGTAATAGAGTATTTGCCATATGATAGTGTCGTATTGAATAAAGCGCACACTTGATCAAGCGTCATTGTGACGGGTGATAGAGTATTTGTCATAGGACAGAGTCGTATTTAATAAAGCGCACACTTGATCAATTTCTACATAATTCTGAACCTTTACAGAAGTAAAGCTTTGGACATCTGAGGTTTTGTTTTGAACAAACACATTTTTTTTACATAGAGATGTTCCCTTCAGTGAAAACACAAGATCCTTCTAAAATTCAGCTGACATATGCCCTTACACGGGGTGTAATGGGTCATTTAACTCTCGACAACCATATCATTATAAAATTGAAAAATAAGGGGTTTAGCAATGTGTCATGCGGTCCAAATTTTTAGTTTGAAACGAAGTACATAAACCATGCTGTTTCAGTGCCGCCTCACTGGGATGTTATCTTACTAAACTTGCATCTTTACTGGTGACGTGTTTGACGCGAATTAGATAATTATTAAGATGGAACAGCTTTAAAGAGTTTTTTTCTGAAAAGCTTTAAAATTAACTGTCATGCCCAAACAAGGGCTTCATCTTGGTAAATATTACCGAAAATCTAAAACCACTGAAATAGTCGTGCGCGTCCTTCAAAGTCTTGTAGACAGTTTGTGTACCTACTCCAAACAAAGACGACGTTGTGTCGCATCCAGGAAGTGCATGTACAGCAAGCAATTGTTTACAAATTGTAGGGCAAAGGCAGACGCATAGTTAGTGAATGGGTGAAAGTCTTCGCCCATGCTTTACACTGCTAATGTACCCCATCTGACTCACAACTCGATTGATGTGTAAAATTTTCCAGTCAGGGACACTTCTCCCCTAAGTAATCTGATACTTCTTGGTGGAAGCTGTAGTATGTTGTATTTGTGCGGAGGTCCCTGTCGACAGACTAAATAGAGTTGTTCATGTCGTAGCGGTCAAAAACATCTTATACTGTTTTCGCTATAGAAATTCAATTGGACATCATTTTTTTAATAGTCAGCTGCAAGGTCACCGAATGTTTTACCTTTCTTAACATCAATATATTGAACCAATGCCATACCATCTCTGAGGTAAGTTGTGAGTGATGGTACAAAGGCAGTTAGGGAAAGTGCACAACAGACTTCAGATTATAATTGCTTCACCAAATCAGACTTGCATGATTTTCTCATGGTGCCGTCATTCTGAAAAAGGGAAATCGGAATAGGACTTATAGGGTGCGACAGCACATGTTCCATGGTGACATCATCTCTACATTTTGCCAAAATCAGCGCACATCTAAATACAAGTTATGGATATATGTGACCGGAAAGTATTACCCCGATTTATATTAAAAGTTGTTTTTGTGGTCATGTTTTTAAACGTTTTTAGTTTTAATTTCATTGTTGGACTATAAAAACTCCACGACTGATCCAAAGAAAGAGCACTAGTGATAAAATGTTTAGACATGTTCAAACCATCCTCGACAGCTGTGAGCAAAGAATCTCGAATAATTATTGTGGCATGCATTCTAGAAGAGATATTGATAAGACATCGAGGATGGGATTCAACATCAAAGAGTAAAGCCATGGATCATTCAGATGGTTCACAATGGCAAAAACATGTACTTCAGCTTTTTTCTTTGCTGGTTTGTTTCCTCTGGTGTATTTCCATTATTTGCAGCCATTCTAGCCCTTTTCAGCATTACACGACTAAGGGAATCTATTTAGAAAATGTCTACTAAGGGTCCATCTATCAAGCGCAGACTTTTGATTTGTTATGCCTACAGTGTCACCTGATCCCCTTGAGGCTTTTATAACGGTCTTTTCTGTTGCCATGTCGGTCCATGTACCGTTGAAATGTCCAGGTGTCTGTCTAAAAACAAAGAAGCTATCTATAAAAGGTGATCGAATATTCTCAGAAATTTAAGCATTTCGAGTATGTAAACTGGCATCAACCTTCAGTAAATGTTACGGTTGGTTACAAAAAACATAAGGTTACATTTGAGATGACGATCTCAAAGAAGTGACCAATTTCCCTATCGTTCTGCTGTAACATTTGACAGCAAAATGTCTACTGCTTCAAGGAACATATCCCAGTATTTTAATGTAAGTGATACAGCAAAACACCTTTACTTATATGTATCTAGAAGAGGCTGTATATGAGCTTTGAAAAGCTCCGTCATATGAGCGTTAGGGCTTGTGTCTGGCTGGATTTGCTAAAATAATGCTTCTAAGATAAATGAATTTGATATTATTGATTAATAAAGGTATGAAATAACATATAAATGATGAAATTGAATTGAAACGTACTCTAATAAATGCAAAATATTCGTAGTGTTAATCTTATACATAAACTCTTTAATTACGGATTAATTTTGCTAGACTTTATTTGAAATCGTTAAAGTTATGTGTTAGAACAATGTACACAATAACAGAAATCATATCACGGATGTTATTTTACAATTTAAACCACAAAACTTTTTGAAGTCGATTTTTCGTTTAAGTAAACTAACGTATTCAAAGCCAATTGTATAAAAATTGCACCATACGAATTTTTTACGACAAATCAAAATGCTTTGAACTACCAATACTGTGATTTTTAGCCGTATAGTCCTAATGACATTTGAAGTCCTTATATAAGCGAATTTTCCTTAATCGGTTACCGTACTAATGGTCATGCAGTTCTACTTTTTTTGGTTTGATACATCCCTATTCTTAATATTTTCACCTGTGAACGTTTGAAATGAATGTAAATTTAGCAAAAAAAATTGCATATTATGATCTTAATCAACATAAATAAAGGCACCGCTAGTATACCACTGCTTAAAATGCTGATGAGCATCAGTTAATGATCTTGTCTACATTGATTTAACTTAAAACTATTGTCTGATCGGTTGTCGGGTAGAATTTTTTAAAATTCATCATCATTCAAAAAACATAAATTAAATATTTCGTGGAAGGGCAGACTATATTGTTTTAGTGGGTGAAGGAAGACTATAAACACCAGCTATCACACACCAAAAAATTATAATTTTTCGAAGATATGCATTTTCATCATCCAACTTGAAAGACTCATCAAGTACTTTTATTACACAAAATAGCTATTCGAACACACCTACTCTGTATTTATGATTCATTAGATAGGTATTTCACTTGAGCCATATATTTCATCTTTTAGTACTGTGATTTGTTTATATTATAAAGTCAACCTATTGCTTTGATATAAAAAAAAATATGATAGAATCTGAAGCCAGACGATGTATGAATTATTATTCTTGCTTTGTTCTGCTTAACTATATACTAGATAAATTGAAAATTGTGTTCTTAAAATAAAACACTTCGTAATTAAGAAGAAAATTGTCATTTATTTGTTTCTATTAACTTTTTAAAAAATTGTCACTATAGTAAACATTACAGTAAGCATTTATCGCTTTCTCTAACGAAGAGCTTCGGTTCTTTTGTTCTATTGTAACCGGGTTTCCGCCTGATGAATCGATTGAGAAACATGAAATCCGGGAAACATATCAAATAAGGCAATCAATGCGATCCATATAAATTAATAAGATTGTATTTTTGTTCATAGAATAATGGTCCTTGCCACTCAGACCTATACATGTTTTCTTACATTGCTTAAATAGTGTTAGCAATGCTACGGAGTATTTTTACGTCAAGTTCTAACTGCCATACAGTTGAGAGGTCTACCCAGCTATAAAACCAGGTTTAATCCTCCAATTTGTACATAAGAAAATGCCTGTACCAAGTCAGAAATATGACAGTTGTTAATGTATTTGAGCTTTTGATTTTGCCATTTAATAAGGAACTATCAGTTTATTATTCAGTAAATTGTAAGATTTTACCTGATTTGTAGCTATATCATTTGTTGCGAACATCGAGAATTTATTCATAGGAATGCAAATATCGTTATACACAAAATAAGATAATCGTAGTAATAAATTATTATCGGAAGTAATAGTAACCTTCTTTGTTTTTTTAAAGGGTCTGAGAGACTCTTTATAATAGTATTGTGTTTGTCGACTGTATTTTTTCTTTCGTAGTTTTCGGTTTTGCTATACTATTCATATTATATGTTAAGAGTTTGAATTTCCCTTTTGTAACTTTCCGCCTCTGATCTTTTATTCTACATCCTTTATCTTAAATCGAAGAAAAGTGATTTATACCGATATGAGAATATTATATTTTTACAATGACGGGAGTTTTGAGCTATATTTACGAATCAAGGCAACTACAAATACTATTGCGTTTCAACTGTCATTCATGGCATACGAAGCTTATTTCGTCAAATTGAAAATATCTGTTTTAAACGGTTACATGACAAATTGTCCAAATCAAAATATATAAACTTGTAGATTTTTCAAAAACACTGGAGCTAATCCTGATAAGTATAAGAAAAGTAGCCTTGTGGGACATATAAACCATTTTAATTAACATCTTTAAATAATTCATGTTTCTTTTAATGTGAACATAAATTTTTTATGCTGATTTGAAGATTTTTGTTTTGCGTGGCATGCCAAATGCGTTAGGTAATATTCGAACGATTATGACAGATGTTTTCAATCTGTTGGTTTACTTTTTAGGTTTACAAAGGTCTATGTACCGATATTTTTTGCAATTGAAATAGAAATATAGTTATTGGTGAAATATTGTATTTGCACATACAAGCAACACAGGGAGAGGAAATTACAGACTTCATTCCTTTCACCTTTCAAATCCACGTTATTGGATTTTTTGTATGCGATTGTTTTTATGTTTCTACATCTCAATATTTCTTTTGCTTATCTTTTTGGCTATATGATCTGTTGTCAGTGCATTTGACTAACAGAACTCCCTTGGTCACCGATATAAATATTTTAATAATTAACTCAAAGCACGATGTTTGCATATGCAAGTTTTAAAAAAGTGATTGCAATATATGATGCTGTTTTACACGCCGCAACCCGATTGCTTTTAGTTTTAACCAAGCGTTTTTAAACGTCTCAGAAAATCTACCGTTCAGACTTCAAATTAAGACAAATAGAAGCTTTTGTAGTATATGGATAAAAAAAGACAAATAGAAGCTTTTGTTGTATACGGATTATGCATGTCTACTGGAACTAAAATAAGTGAACGTGAACAAAAAAGTCAAATGACCCCGCAAGGAGTTATTGTCCATAATAGTCAATTATAAACCATATTTCGGAAAATTTATATGTTTCACAAAATATTTTTCCACTATTTTTTGGGCCAAAATTTTATTGAAGGTTGCTCTCAAAACATAAAAAGGTATTTCCTAAAGACAAAGGTCACAGGCACTGGGTGAAATAAGTTTTTTAAAAGGATATTCAATTTGTTTTCGTTTGGGAGTTTTTCATGACACCAGCATCCTATTGCAATTTTTGTTTGTTATCTTGAAGATAATTAAAGATTGTGATAAACTGTAAATAGCAAAAAAAGAAAGGTCTTCACATAAGTCCATATGAACAACATCTTCAATTACTTTTTTTGAATTTTTTGTTTTTTAAGTCATTGTCTGCAATTTTAATATTGGTAATTTTTGAAAACGCTTATTTCAAAAAATCATATTCTTTTAATTTAACATAGCCTGAATGATTATTTGGGTATAAAATAATATTTATCATGATTTTAACATTATTTACATGATTTCCAAGACTACAGTAAATACAGGTGAGCGACATATACTCCTGAGAAATTCCAGTTTTTCTATAAAGAAGAACTTTTTTCTGGTGTATGTTTGTCTTATTTCAAAAGTTCACGTCAGGCAAATGCATTATCCCTTTTCAAAATACATAGTTAATGTCAACTAGAATTTTTATTTTAAACATGGTCATGCTACCTACAATAATGGTTAATTTAAGACATAAATTTATCTATTCAAATTACGTTATGTAAATAAAGCGCACACGAAGCTTATTCCTATTAAGGTATTGCTACTGCAGTTTAAACCAAACGAGAGCAGTGTGTTACGGAAGTCAACATTTGACCGATTTATTTTTGTATAGACAAAGTCATCTTTTAATACCTGATTCGTCTACATCACAGAATCGTATTAGGCACTAAAGTAATATTTGTCACACTAACTTATAGGATGGGATAGTTTTATAAGAACAGTTATAACATAATTATGTGTTTAATAATAAAGACGTTTCATCGTCATTAACTGAATTACAAATTATATAAACTCTGACTTATTACTAATTGCATGCAAATGGAAAAATATAATTCCTGACTTGGTACATCATTTTCTGATATTAACTGCTGCCGCATCGCACACATTTAAAATATAAGATACAACCATTTCAATTTGGTTACTAAATCTAAAGTGTCTGATGCACTATAAAAACTCCTACACTATCTAACAAATTAGTGTTTAATTAAAAACAAATACAATATTAACGTTAACGATAGATGTCCCCATGTGTGAATCGTGTCTTAAACAAAACAATGCATGCGTGTGAGTTGTCAAACTAACACATGTGAATGATTTATGTAATTAAAGATGAAAATCTTAAATCTTACAAGATTCGAACAGAAATTAGGACAACATTTAACGATTTAATACGGTAGAGCATTCCAGATATTTAAAAAAAATGTATATGTGGAGGAAAAAAGAACAAAACGGAAGCTTGACAAAATTAGATCCAATTAATCCAAAAAAATATATTACCTTCCGGATGCCTTTCAGTCAAACCTACATTCAGGAACTAATTTTCCCACATAATAACAAAGCAGTTTATAATTTTCACAAATAATTTCTTTACGAAGGGTGAACACAGATGTTGTTCCTTGATATCTCTTTGCGTCTTTTTGAGGAGTTTATCATGCTTTCAGTTTTACATCTCTTTTTTTCTATTTAAAACGACAAGTGTGTTTTTAAATTTTATTCTAAATAAGCTGCGCATTTAATTGATAATAATCAATTTTATTGTCAAGGGCGACTGAAAAAAGTATATTTTTTAATGTCAATTATTGTAACAATGACATTTCAGAGTAACCATACTACAGAAAATTTCACATTCAAAGCTTATACCCGAGGGTATCCCCAGCCCGATAGTCAGCAATTCTGTGTTGACATGAATTATCATTGATATGGTCATAATCATAAATAAACTGTTTACATCACTTTGAATTTTGACAATTTTAGTTTTTCTTTCTCATGAAAAGATTACCTTATATGTATTTGGCAAAACTTTCTCTTCAACTTCGTTCTTTATTTGGCTTTTTTTTTTAAATTCGAGCGTCAGTGATTTATCTTTTGTAGACAAAATGCGCGTCCGACGATAATACAAAATATTGATGCCACTGCTGATTGAATTTTTATTCCCCGAGAGTATCACTAGCCAAGAAGTCTGCACTACTGCGGTGACATAAATATATATGGTCATAATTATAAATGAACTTTTTAAAAATCATTTTAAATACAAAGGCTTTACTACCTTAGGAATAGATTACTTTAGCTGCGTTTGGGAAAAAGTTTAGGAATTTCTGGTCATCAATGCTTTTCAACTACGTTATAAATAAGGCTTATTTAACTTTTTTTTATTCGAGCTACACTGATGAGTCTTTTGTAGACGAGACGCGCGTATGGCTTAATTACAAGATATCAATCCTTTTGCCTTTGATGAGTTTTTATTTACATAGCGCTTACAACATTTTTAATAATATATTTCAGGTTAATATAGGCAATTTGCTTAGAAGTTGAATATAATTAACTGATTCAATTTCAAATATGTTACTGAACAAGAGAACGATGGGACTAAGGGAACGACCGTTTGATATTCTGGGGGCGGGGGATAAATAACTCAGCAGGCCTAATCGAAAGTATGAGATGGCACCAGATTCTTCATAAATTCATCTTTTTTTCCAAAAACAAAATCGGGAAAAACTTCCCAATTTTTATCGGCCCGTCTTTTAGACGGGACGTATTATGGTATACCGTTGTCCATCCGTCCGTCCGTCGTCCACACTTCGGACAATAACTCAAAAACACTTTCACCAATTTCCATGAAACTTAAGTGAATTGTTTATATCTATTTACGTAAGCTCCCTTTCGTTTTTCGTTCCCTGAGCTTATGCCATCACTTGGCGTCCGTCTTCGTCCGTCGTTTGTCGTCGTCTGTCGTCGTTAACTATTTCAAGAATCTTCTCCTCTGAAACTACTAGTCCAAATACTTCCAAACTTTAACTGAATGATCCTTAGGATATCTAGTTTATAAATTGTATCCGAAGTTTTGATCTATCAACAAACTTGGTCGCTATTGCTAAAAATAGAACATAGGGGTCAAATGCAGTTTTTGGCTTATATCTCAAAAACAAAAGCATTTAGAGCAAATCTGACATGGGGTAAAAATGTTCATTAGGTCAAGATCTATCAGCCCTGAAATTTTCAGATGAATCAAACAACCCATTGTTGGGTTGCTGCCACTTAATTGGAAATTTTGCAGTTTTTGGTCATTATCTTGAATATTATTATTGATAAAGATAAACTGTAAACAGCAAAAATGATCAACAAAGTAAGATCTACAAATAAGTTAATATGACCAAAATTGTCAATTGACCCCTTAAGGGTTTATTGTCCTTTAATGACAATTTTTCACAATTTGTTCATCTTATTTGCTAACTTTAAAAAAACTTCTTCTCTAAAACTACTCAACCAAATTCAACCAAACTTCAACTGAATGATCAGTAGGGTGTATAAAATAAAGTTTGAGTTTTATTTTCTATTTCGTTAAAAAACATGGCCGTCATGGCTAAAAATAGAACACAGGGTAAAATGCAGTTTTTGGCTTATATCTCAAAAACTCCAGCATTTAGAGCAAATAAGACAAGAAAGTTAAAGTATTTATTAGGTCATGAAATACCTGTCCTGAGATTTTCAGCCGAAAAGGGTAACTGGTTTTTCAGCTATAATGCCCCAGAATTGATGATTTTAAAGAAATTTTGCAGTTTTTGGTTATTATTTTGAATATTATTATAGATACAGATAAACTGTTAAAAGCAAAAATGTTAAGCAAAGTAAGATCTACAATAAGTCAATTTGACCAAAATTGTCAATTGACCCCTTAAGGAGTTATTGCCCTTTAAAGACTTTTTTCACAATGTGTGCATCGTGTTGACTTACTTTAAAAAATCTTCTCCTTTGAAAATCATGTATCAATTTTAGCCAAACTTAGGCTAAATGAGTTTCAGAGTATCAGTATAAATTTTATATTTTATTTCCTTGTATGTCAAGAAACATAGCTCCTATGGCTAAAATAGAGCCTCTTGTTTTTTTATTTCAGATGTTAAGTTTTGGATTTATGGGGCTTTATTGATAAAAAAGGGGGAATTTTCGACACTTCGGACAATAACTCAAAAAGGCTTTCACCAATGTCCATGAAACTTTGGTGAATTGTTTATATCTATTGATGTAAGCTCCTTTGCGTTTGTTTTTTTATTTCAGATTTTAAGTTTTGGATTGATGGGGCTTTATTCATAAAAAAGGGGGGATTTTCAACCTTTCGGACAATAACTCAAAAAGGCTTTCACCAATGTCCATGAAACTTTGGTGAATTGTTTATATCTATTGATGTAAGCTCCCTATTAATTTCTATAAATTTCGTATTTTACATTTTCGTGTTATGAATTTTTATGGGGGGGGGGGGTATTTGACAGGGCTCACACTATTTCTAGTTGATCATATAAATTCATTTAAAGCATAAAAACAAGTTAAAAGAGCAACGGGCGTATTATGCGCTAAAGCGCAGCCCTTTATTTAATAATAAAAGTATAAATATTATCTAAATATACTTGAAATGTCTGAAAATTGGTTTCCTTTAACTTAAGGTATATTGTCTCAGGAAACCTCACCTTACTTTTATTTTAACAGGGCCGTTACTGCATTGAGGCAAATGTCTCCTTTAGGAAATTTCAAAACCAAACGCTTGTCTCCATATCAATTTTTTTTCACAGCGAGCGCCTTGCACGAAGCAAGTTCTGCTTTTCCTCAGTAATGCCCAGACAAAGCCCTGATTTTTCGAGATTAATGTTTCTTAATTATTTGTCTTTTGTTCATTAATTGCTCTTCTGTATTCTGTTAGTGTTGCATTACCTTTGTAATCTAGTAATTTATGTTGTTCCTAGAAACTTAAGTTTTACACTGAATTTATACATTTTGCTTTGAGACCAAAATATTGTCAAAAAATTTGGCCTTCAGTAGCTCCAAAACCCTTTAAAAAAAATTGCCTCGCTCTGCTCGGCAAAACATGTTTCACATTACTTTTAAAAGAGGATAGTTATAATCACACTAAATACTATGTATGTTTGCAATACATGTATATGCAGTTGCATGAGAATATAACAGATTAATTTCTGCAGAGGATGATAATTAAGTTATAGATAATGCATATTTTAAGGTTTTTCTTGTCGTAGAAAACACCGAGGGGTGTTAGGATTGATCAAATGAAAGACCGACCGGAGGGAGGTCTTTCTTTGAACAATCCTGATTTCCCGAGGTGTGTTCTACAAGAAAAACCTTAAAATATGCAATATCTTACTTATATACCGTCAAAAAAATATGAATTTTATAAAGATTTGTAAAATTTAGTATTCTATTTTACCGAAAACACTCAAGTGGGATTTTCCATTCTAATGCGTAATGGTTTTAATACGCCCTACGGCTCATGTAGAATGTGAAATAAAACTCACTTAATAATTTAGATATAAACCTTTTAAAATTAATTTCCTAACACAATAAAAAATTATTACTGTAACTGCATGTGGTAAGACACAAATGTATTGTTACCATCCGATAACGGTGTATGACAAATACAAGACACATTGTAAGTAATTTATTGTTCCGCTTAGCTTTTGGAAAAGGGGGAAGGGTATGTTTTTTTCTCTATTTGTTATGTTATTTCTATCGCGGAAAAGTGGTTATTTTTTCAACAGTTTTACTTGAATCGAATGAAAAATTCAGAAAGATTGTCTTTTGACTAGCAATACATTTTATTAAAAGATAATCAGGATATAATTATATACCATCTGTACCCGACCCTTTCGTGAGTTACGTTAATGTTATTCAATAGAATATAAGATTATCTTATTATTTGATCGTTTGATAGTGTAAAAGGTATACACAAATTTTGAAAAGTTAAAAACTGAAACGAAGACGAATATAAATACATCTAGGTCACAGTATGTTTTCCTGTTCAGTGTCTATCGTTCTGAACATGCATGAAATATTTACCACTGGATGTTAAGGGTGCAATCAAGGTTTTTTTCTATGACGTCACATTTTGAGGGACCATGCATGAGTGACCCTTAGTGGTGGACTGATTAATAAAGATACTTGTAAAAACTAGATATCACTGGAATCAGAATGTTCTCTATATTATAATGAAATAAAAATAATGTGTACTTTTAATATATTAAAAACATTCTATCCAATGAACATGGGGGAAAAAAGGTCTAATTTTAACAGAAAAAACTTGAAACCAGGTCATGTGCACAGCCATGAAGACATGATCCATGCACATTTTTCATAATCATAACTGTATGAAATTTGTAGGTTTTTACCCGGCCTTTCAAAAAAATCTTGTTTCAGGGTACGGTTTCCTGCTCCGAAAAGAGCTACAGTGGCTGCAAATAAGTTTTCAATTTTCACTGCCAAAAAAACAGGATGTTTACAGTGTTGTCTCCCCTCAAAACATGTTAATTAAATCATTCAACCTGTTTTAATTGAAAGCTAATTAACTAATTTTTACAATCAAACACAAAAAACATGATACTTTTGCACCAATTGAGTAAATAAACAGGGGTTTCCCTCCACTGTTTATAGCACCCTAAGCAAACAACCAAAAATCAATCAACCTATTCAGTTTGACTCAATGAGAATTTCAAAATCTTTCACACGAATATGTTAAATCTGGATTTATTTTATGAAAGTCTACATAAAAATTCATCCGACATATATTAAAATGTTTCTTTATTGTAGCGATACATCAACAAAACTCCACGTACTTCAGGTTATTTGTTTCTAAAATTAAAATGCGTGACTTAAATGACGGTTTCTTTTACACCTATCATCGATTGAACTTTAAAAAATAAATTTCCAAATCGGCAACAAAAAACTATTAGACGAATAAAGTTTTGAAGTAAATCACACAGGTCATTTTTTTATGCCTTCGAGCATATATCATTGAAACATGGTATCGTCCGGGTTGATTCTGAAAAAGATTCTGAAAAAGAATGACCTGTCGTTCTGAAAGAAAATAATCCCATATATGTATGTAATTCTGATTAAATGGTACATAATGACTTGACTATACATGTATTATCTAAAATAACCAAATCATTAAAAAAATTGTATGTTTTCGACTATCATAAATATAATTGTTAAAATGAATAATCACTCCCTTTCTTTAATGAAAATGAAAAATATTTCTTCGATAGTGCAGAAAATGACTATTCGGTCCTTTTAGTTTACAAAATTAAATAAATTCGGAAAAACGAAGGATTTTCTTATCCCAGGCATAGATTATCTTAGCCGTATTTGGCACAACTGTTTGGGACTTTGGATTCTCAATGCTCTTCAACGTTGTACTTGTTTGGCTTTATAAATATTCTGATATGAGCGTCACTGAATAGTCTTCTGTAGACGAAACGCGCGTCTGGCGTACTAAATTATAATCCTGGTACCTTTGATATTCATATATTATAATTATTTCCCCGTGTAAATATACACCAAATCATGAAAGTTTCAGACCACATTAAGAACAACATTTTCTAGCCTATTGTCACAGTGTTTGAGGAAGCTCGCTTGTCATATTTTGGAATTTTGGTCATATTTTCGGAATTTTTAAAAGTTAATTATTTTGAAACTGAGAAGTCAACTCCCTTCAAATTGCTACCTGCAACGGTAAGTATAATACTTTTCGTACAATCACTTTATACAGAAAAAGATTGCTTGCAAGGTATTACAGAGGTTGAACGATACTCTAGATCTTGTATTTCATATCATGATTTCTTTGATAATGGGGTGCTAGTTTATTTGTTTGTTCTTGAAAAACAAAAGGTTGAGATAAAAGATAAAAGACTTCTTTGTAGTATTGATTTACATATTTTTTTTCTAAAAAGGAAATTGCAAGTTTAGACAATTAAAGATCTGAGTATTTACTCATTCATTATGAATAATCTATAAGTTCTTACAGACAATACAGTAAGCCATTGTTGAAAATACTTTATCATAATAAGAGTATTTTTGTCACCTGTTAAAATATAAGCTTCTGTTGTAATCCATAATCTCAGCCCACTATACGTGACAGTAATGATGCATTAAGCAACTTAGGTTTTGTTTGTTAGAATGATTTGTATCCTTTTAATTGATTTACGGTTATATACTGTCACCTTAATTTACTATCTTTAATTTTTATTGAAGTCATAAAAAGGAAAAATTGTAGCTTATATTTGATTGATGATTGCTTTCTTAATGTCATTTCAGCATAATGAAGTTAACAATTCTTCCATAAATTAATAAAAGACATGCACTCTGATGACTGACCGATAACTAGCATAAACAACAAGAAGTAATTATAACTGGATGCTGTTACGAAGTCTCCCAAAAAAAGCTCCCATAGTTTGCCAATCCCATGGTCCCATATTTCATTTGATTTATTTTATTGTCCCATACAAAATTATATATGGTTTAGGGTAGAGGATGTTGAACGATTAAAAGTTGTCAAACAGGAGGGTTGGGTGACCCCCAGGGACTTCACCTATATTCTATTTGATTTCTGTCATTGTCCACTTACAAGAATATATAGTGGTTTAAGGGCGGGGATGTCGACCGTTTAAAAGTTTTCCAACAGGAGGGGAGTAAGTGACCCCCATGAACCTATATTCTAAAAAATATATGGTTTAGGTGTAGGGATCTCAAATGCTTACAAGTTTTCAAACATGCTCAGTTGAAAGATCGACGCCACCATCTAATTAAACAGAGCTATTTGTATAAAAATGAGAATCGTAGATAAAAATTTCTTGTTTTGGGTTACAATAATTCATATTTTGTGAAGAACCAAAAATATACTGAAGATGAAATCTAAATGCTGGACATTTTGATCGACAAGATATTTGTTTGAAGGATTCATATTCCAATCAATGGGTACTTATTGTGCACCCCTACTAGTCGATTTGTTTGTGTACTCGTATAAAGTAGAATTCATTCAAACCCTTCTAACAGAAAAACAGAAAAAGCACCTTGCGAAAATATTGATGATGTCCTATCACTGATCCTATATTTCAGCCAGTACTTGCATCTCATATATCCCAGTGAACTTGAAATTAAGAATAAGTACTGATACTAGAAGGAGTGCTTCATACCTTGATCTTTTCCTCAATATTGACGACTTCACACGAAAATCTATGATAAACGGGACGATTTCAACTTCCCAATTATCAATTTCCCATTTCTCAGCAGTAAAAGAGATACCAAAGGCACAGTCAAACTCATAAAACTAAAACAAACCGACAACGCCATGGCTAACAATGAAAAAGACAAACAGGCAAATAATAGTAAACATGACATAAAATAGAAAACTAAAGAATAAACAACACGAACCCCACCAAAAACTAGGGTTGATCTCATGTGCTCTGGAAGGGTAAGCAGATCCTGCTCCACATGTGGCACCCGTCGTGTTGCTTGTGTGATAACTGCATGATAACGAATCCGGTAAATAGTCTTAATTCGGTAGGTCACATTCCTGAAAGGGAAGGGGATTGTAGTTACGACGTAAGCAAAATATCCGATATGATTTGTGAAACGGTAATTCCAAAACGGTCAACCAACTCGTGATGGCGTCCGTAAAATTTTCGAAGGGATGATTTCAACTTCATCATTTGGAACTCTTGGTTTAATAGCTTCCTTGAGAGCAGCAACCCTCTAACAAGAAAATCATGATAGAAAATGCAAACACGGGAAAATCGTATCAATTGGGAGATATATACCCCGTATGCAGGTGCTGCTGGAATGTTGCTACTTAGAAATGGAAAGTTCACAATTGGAAAGCTGAAATCATCTCTATTGTCGTAAAGTTTTGTTTTCAACCGACCCTCATTGTCAATTTCTAGATGTAAGTCAAGATATGAAGCCGGTTTAACTATCTGTAGTATCCTTTATCTCTAGTTCGATGGGATAGATGCGTTCCACATAGTCACCAAATTTTGAATTATTTAGTGAAAGAACAGCATCTATATAGCGGAAAGTAGAGTAAAAGGATATTGCGAACTTCTTATCTTTCTTCCTCAGAAGTTCCTGCATGAAGTCAGCCTCATAATAATAAAGAAATAAGTCGGCAAGTAGAGGGGCACAGTTTGTTCACATTGGAATGCCGACAGTCTGTTGAAAAACACGTCCTCCGAACGTAACAAATATGTTGTCAATCAAGAAATCAAGCATCTTGATAATATTTGTTTCAGAGAATTTTTTGTTTGAACCAGAGTGATCCTTAACAAAGTAGGATTTATCCTGACACAGGCACTTGTCTCAGAAAAAAAAATCCTATATACCTTATTATAACACAAGGTACTTAACTTGCATTTTAGAAAAATGTTGGGTGGTGACGAAATTCCGTTATATGCCGTTTTATAGGCTGTTAATCCCACTAAAGCTTGTTTTATCGTAAATCTAAATTGATTTATCTTTACAATGGTGTATAACATGCCTACATTTATTGTCGGAATCATCCGTAGCAATCCTACCAAAGTATGTCAATCGTTATTATTTTGCAAACCGCTGAATAATTGGCATAGAACGGAACTTCGTCACCACCTAACATTTTTCTAAAATGCAAGTTAAGTACCTTGTGTTATAATAAGGTATATAGGATTTTTTTTTCTGAGACAAGTGCCTGTGCTTCCTGAGACAAGATACGTGTACAGTAACATACCCACTGCCCCTTCATATGGTGTTCACATATCTCAATTAACACGTCATTCTTGTGTATGTTCACACTATACAGACTTTATATACAGGAGTGTGCTCCTTACGCAGAAACTGCTTCAACAAAGTTATGGGGAGGACAGATTAAAAATTACACATCGTAAATTTTACGGTCACCTTCACAAATTGGTTGATCCATACGATGTATGTTTGTCCTTGGACATTTTTACCACGCGATAGATTGTGGTGTGTCATTTCGTCGTCAGATCTTTTTATTACCAAACGTGACTTATTCCCGATTGTGGCTGTTTTGCTGAGTGTGAATTGGTATTGCTTTAAGACGTGGGACGGTACTTTTCCATCCCAAATTAATTTGTTGAGTTTTTCTGTTGTGTTTTTTGTTGTCTCTGAATTTTGTAAAATGTCTTAACGTTTGTAGTTGAAAATCGAATGTTTTTCTGTTGTATATAGTGTTGTGTTGTGAATAACTACACATCCAGTTCAATTGGTAGATTTAATGTTGGATCTACGAAATTTACACGATATATTTGGTTTGCAGTTTAATCAGGAAAAACACTCACAAAGCTAGATAATACAATTAATTATCTAATTACTATTGCAATTAAATATTCATATAACTTAGATAAGTCATACAAATCAAATCTTGAAATTCATCCAAATTCTTTCTTAATTTTCGTAACATGTTTTAGAAATTCAAATGTGACGTCACTTTGGGCATTGCATTGACTATGGCTAACAGGGCTGTGATTTGTTAGTGTATTGTTTTTATTCTATAGCTAGTCACCACTTCAGTTTAATCATGTAAATCTATAAAATAGTCATTTTATAAAATTAACTGTTTGCAAAATTTTCATAATAATGATGTTCTTGTCCCAGGCGGCCTCACAAAATTTTGGAACTTTTGGTCCTTGGCGATCTTCAACATTGTTGTTGCTATGGCTTGCTAACTTTTCACATCCGAGCATAGTGTTGTCTGGACGTAACGCGCGTCTTGCGTATAAACATATTTTTTAAGCTGTTACCTTTTTGATGGCTATTATTCGTTTGTTTCTCCCGTTTATCTGTTTATTTATTATATTAAACCCTGTCGTGTAATATTGTCATTTTAATGTTATAATTAACACTGCCATTGAAGTGGGAGGTTTGGCATGCCACAAAACCAAATTCAACCCACCATTTTTTTTTTCATACAATGCCCTGTACCAAGTCAGAACAATGGCCATTGTTTCTTTATAGTTCGTTTCTGTGTGTGTTACATATAGGTGTTATCTTGTATTCATTTTATATTTGATACGTTTCCTTCAGTTTTAGTTTGTAACCAGGATTTGTTTTTTCTCTATGGATTTATGATTGATTGATTGTTGGTTGATTAACGTCCAATGGATTTATGAATTTTGAACAGCGGTATACTACTATTACCTTTATTTATAAAGCCAAACAAGTACATAGTTGTAGAGCATTGAGGATCCAAAATTCAAAAATTCAAAAAAAAATGTGCCAAATGCGTCTAAGGTAATATATGCCTGGAATAAGAGAATTTTTAGTTTTTCGACAAATTCAAAGTTTTGAAAACAGGAAATTTATAAAAATTACCACGTTATTGATTGATTGATTGTTGGTTGCTTTCGCCGCATTAACACAACAAGGCAATATCGCGGCGAGAGCTAATTCAAATATATTTTTTTTTACAACTCAAAGCATATTCTTAAAATCAAGACAAAAGGTCCTGCAATAAAATAAATTCTAGATTAAAGCAAATTGATTATTTACAAATAAAAATGAACAGTAAGATAACGTGATAAAAAATTAAAATGGTATAAATATTTAACCATTTTTCAATTTTTATAATATATTCCAACTTCTTTGAAGAATGAATCAAACATTGGTAATTGGAACATCATTACATAAATCATACAATATTATTGACATTAAAATGCTTCCTACGATTATCAGCAACATCAATACAATGAAAACATGTTGAATAGTATACTTGGGAGTTACAAGGTAAACATTGTGGTTCTACTTCATTTTTTAAAAGATATTCTAGTATGACCAATACGACATCTACAAATAACACACTGATCTTTTCTGCACATAGAAATATTGAAAGGTTTACCTATAAAAGGTTTAATTTCATGTAATTTATTAACATCTTTTTTACTCCATTAATTTTTCATTATATTTAAAACATGTTCTCTGATATTATAGTTAAAATCGGTATATGGTATATCACAGTTAGATAAAGGGTCACCAAGGGCATTATTTGCCTCATAGTCTACAGCTGTTTCCAATAATTCCAACATGACTCGGCACCAATAGAAATATTATTTTTAAAATCTTCATACATATAAAATTTTGAGAATTGTTAGGTTTTTAATTTTAGTATTTTGTACAGCTTGAAAGCATGAAAGTGCATCCGAACATATAATGTATTTGGATTTACCTGAAGAGGCAATAAATTTAAAGCAAAAAATTATTGCTTCTGCTTTAGCAGTAAAGATGGATGCATCAACCACATTATTGAAATTCATGTCAACACCGAATGATACCCTCGTGGACGAAACGTCCACTAGCAGTGACATCGACACAGTGGTGTACATAGTTATCAACGGGACAAGGAATATAATTTAGTACGCCTGTAAGTCATGCTTACTAATACATTGCGTTTTCGATATTGGCATGGTTTTCATTCCGAGCAGCAAATATAAATTATGCAACCGAGGAGTTTTTCGGAATTTAACTTCGTGAAGAAAACCCTAGCCGAATATGCCTTTAGTCAAGGGTATATACGAACCGAAATGGTTGAAGAGCTTTGACCCCAAAAGGACCTTCAATTACTTTAACGCCATATAAGGTGAAACAAGGGTCTGCTATCTTGTCGTTGGAATGTAAAAAAGTAAAATAATCAATACAAATATAACCGAGGAAATTCCATACGCGAAATCCCTAAGTAGACTGCAAAATCAAAAGCCCAAACACATAAGACAAATGGATAGCAACTGTCAGTTTGATGACTTGAAATCGGATATTTGTCGTTGCCATGTGACAAGAGTTGTTTTAGAAGAAAATGTCATTTATTTCATTTGAGCATATGCCTTCCTGAGTTTAATTAGTTGTCAAAGGTAAAAGGATTATAATTTAGTAAGCCAGACGCGCGTTTCGTCTACATGAGACTCATAAGTAACAATTGCGCGATTTTTTTGAAATTGAGAATTGAAATTGGGAATGTGTCAAAGAGACAATAAACCGACCACAAACAAGACAACAGACGGAGGAAACAAATGTGTCTTGAACAGTGGCATACTACTGTTGCCTTTATTCTTCATTCCTTTATTTTTCATTGCAGCGAGAAACTCACGCACCCGAAGGCGTGCGTCAGCTTGCCCATAAACAAGTATGTATACTAGTTCAGTAATAATGGACGTCATACTAAACTGCTTAATTTACACAAGAAACTAAAATTTAAAATCATAAAACGCTAACACATTATTAAATAATAAATAAACTAGTGCCATAAAGAAACACTATTTACATTACTTTCTTGGAACTATCATTCTATAAGAATATGAATCAAGATTGTAGCACCTAATGAATGTCCCCCACTGCTATTCAAATGAACTATTGATTGATGTCTCCTAGTTTAGAGATGCAAAACAGGAACATAAATTATCTATACAGC
Source organism: Mytilus trossulus (assembly GCF_036588685.1). Taxonomy (NCBI): domain Eukaryota; kingdom Metazoa; phylum Mollusca; class Bivalvia; order Mytilida; family Mytilidae; genus Mytilus; species Mytilus trossulus. The sequence continues at coordinate 9,114,665 of NC_086373.1, read as the reverse complement.
GTAATTTAAACTTTTTATTAGATATTATTAAGTATTTTTTCTCATAACTTAATTTGAGACGATTCAGAGATAAAAACTTATTAACAACATTTCATGATCTTTGTCAAATTTCAATCAGTTCAGTTTCTTTACAAAAAAAGTAAACCACGCTCCCAAGGAGACATTGTAAACAAGGCCCATCAAAGAGTTTGATACATAACCATTGCTGAAATACTCATTTGATATATGTTAATAATTTTTGTGAGCGACAGAGGTGCAGGTCTACATTTCCCGTATTGGACAATCATTATATTTTAGAATGAGGTTACAGATACCAGTGACAAACCTCGATAATAAACTGACAAAGCCATGGTTAAAAGAATTGAAACCGACCATCAACAGTACACAAAACTAACAAATAAATTAGACGAAACGCGCGTCTTGCGTATATACAAAAGGAGTTGGTCCAGTAATTAGCAGTTTTACAAAATTGTTAAAGTGTAAACTTTCAGTTGTGTATTGGACAGTAGAATGCCTCTGCTACATAAATATGCCAGGTTTTTGACAATACAATACACAAATATCGGGTACTAGCACATTAAGTCTCGCTAAATTACTGAAATCTTTACTATTCTACCATTTTAGTTAAATTTTAGACGGTTTTCGTATACAAGGATAGTGGTCGCATTCGTGTTCATCCTTAATATTGAAATGTAAGTTCTATTTGATGATAATACATAACATATATAAAGGTTGAGGATAAACACGGATGCGGCAACTTTCATTTTTGACAAAAACCTTCTGAAAAGTGACATTTTTTGGCATATTTGGTAGATGTTTCAAATTTTAGGTTGAATCGGATGTTTTTAATGACTAAATTAGTTAAAATCTTTCTCATAAACTAATTGATTCAAATGAAGAAAAAAAAAGTAAAAACACAAACATACCGAACTACGAGGAAAATTCAAAAAGGAAAATCAAAAATCAAAAGGTAAAATCAAAAGTCCAAACACATCAAACGAATGGATAACAACTGTCATATTACTGACTTGGTACAGGCATTTTCTAATGTAGAAAATGGTGGATTGAACCTGGTTTTATAGCTAGCTAGACACTTAAGTGTTTAAAAAGAGTTAAAAATCTTTCGTCAGATGAACCTGAAATTTTGGCAAAATGGGTCCTTACCGGACCTACTCCTTTTGTCCTGATATCTATGATGAGTTTATTTGCAACCACTGGGTCGATGCCACTGCTGGTGGAGATTTATTTCCCCGAGGGTATCACCAGCCCAGTAGTCAGCACTTTGTGTACAACATAAATTATCATTGATATGGTTATATTCATAAATAAACTGTTTACAAAGTTTAGATTTTTTGAAATACTAAGGCTTTTCTACCTCAGGCATAGATTCTGGTGCAACAAAATTGGTACCGTCAATTTTATTACTACCACTGGGTCGATGCCTCTGCTGGTGGACTATTAGTCCCCGAGGGTATCACCAGCCCAGTAGCCAGTACTTCGGTACTGTCATGAAAATACGGATTTTTTGTGTTATTAAAATTTGCTGTTACAAAATATAAGAAATTATTACAAATTAAGGAATTTATCTCCCTCATGCAAAGCTCTGATTCCTTTCACGAATTTGGTTATACTTTTTGGACCTTTTGGATTATAGCTCTTCATCTTTTATATATGCTTTGGATTTCAAATATTTTGGCCACGAGCATCACTGAAGAGACATGTATTGTCGAAATGCGCATCTGGTGCAACAAAATTGGTACCGTTGATTTTATTACTACCACTGGGTCGATGCCTCTGCTGGTGGACTATTAGTCCCCGAGGGTATCACCAGCCCAGTAGCCAGTACTTCGGTACTGGCATGAAAATACGGATTTTTTGTGTTATTAAAATTTGCTGTTACAAAATATAAGAAATTATTACAAATTAAGGAATGTATCTCCCTCATGCAAAGCTCTGATTCCTTTCACGAATTTGGTTATACTTTTTGGACCTTTTGGATTATAGATCTTCATCTTTTATATATGCTTTGGATATCAAATATTTTGGCCACGAGCATCACTGAAGAGACATGTATTGTCGAAATGCTCATCTGGTGCAACAAAATTGGTTCCGTTGATTTTATTACTACCACTGGGTCGATGCCTCTGCTGGTGGACTATTAGTCCCCGAGGGTATCACCAGCCCAGTAGCCAGTACTTCGGTACTGGCATGAAAATACGGATGTTTTGTGTTATTAAAATTTGCTGTTACAAAATATAAGAAATTATTACAAATTAAGGAATGTATCTCCCTCATGCAAAGCTCTGATTCCTTTCACGAATTTGGTTATACTTTTTGGACCTTTTGGATTATAGCTCTTCATCTTTTATATATGCTTTGGATTTCAAATATTTTGGCCACGAGCATCACTGAAGAGACATGTATTGTCGAAATGCGCATCTGGTGCAACAAAATTGGTACCGTTGATTTTATTACTACCACTGGGTCGATGCCTCTGCTGGTGGACTATTAGTCCCCGAGGGTATCACCAGCCCAGTAGCCAGTACTTCGGTACTGGCATGAAAATACGGATTTTTTGTGTTATTAAAATTTGCTGTTACAAAATATAAGAAATTATTACAAATTAAGGAATGTATCTCCCTCATGCAAAGCTCTGATTCCTTTCACGAATTTGGTTATACTTTTTGGACCTTTTGGATTATAGCTCTTCATCTTTTATATATGCTTTGGATTTCAAATATTTTGGCCACGAGCACCACTGAAGAGACATGTATTGTCGAAATGCGCATCTGGTGCAACAAAATTGGTACCGTTGATTTTATTACTACCACTGGGTCGATGCCTCTGCTGGTGGACTATTAGTCCCCGAGGGTATCACCAGCCCAGTAGCCAGTACTCCGGTACTGGCATGAAAATACGGATTTTTTGTGTTATTAAAATTTGCTGTTACAAAATATAAGAAATTATTACAAATTAAGGAATGTATCTCCCTCATGCAAAGCTCTGATTCCTTTCACGAATTTGGTTATACTTTTTGGACCTTTTGGATTATAGCTCTTCATCTTTTATATATGCTTTGGATTTCAAATATTTTGGCCACGAGCATCACTGAAGAGACATGTTTTGTCGAAATGCGCATCTGGTGCAACAAAATTGGTACCGTTGATTTTCTTACTACCACTGGGTCGATGCCTCTACTGGTGGACTATTAGTCCCCGAGGGTATCACCAGCCCAGTAGCCAGTACTTCGGTACTGGCATGAAAATATGGATTTTTTTGTTTTATTTAAATTTGCTGTTACAAAATATAAGAAATTATTACAAATTAAGGAATGTATCTCCCTCATGCAAAGCTTTGATTCCTTTCACGAATTTGGTTATACTTTTTGGACCTTTTGGATTATAGCTCTTCATCTTTTATATATGCTTTGGATTTCAAATATTTTGGCCACGAACATCACTGAAGAGACATATATTGTCGAAATGCGCATCTGGTGCAACCAAATTGGTACCGTTGATTTTATTACTACCACTGGGTCGATGCCTCTGCTGGTGGACTATTAGTCCCCGAGGGTATCACCAGCCCAGTAGCCAGTACTTCGGTACTGGCATGAAAATACGGATTTTTAGTGTTATTAAAATTTGCTGTTACAAAATATAAGAAATTATTACAAATTAAGGAATGTATCTCCCTCATGCAAAGCTCTGATTCCTTTCACGAATTTGGTTATACTTTTTGGACCTTTTGGATTATAGCTCTTCATCTTTTATATATGCTTTGGATTTCAAATATTTTGGCCACGAGCACCACTGAAGAGACATGTATTGTCGAAATGCGCATCTGGTGCAACAAAATTGGTACCGTTGATTTTATTACTACCACTGGTTCGATGCCTCTGCTGGTGGACTATTAGTCCCCGAGGGTATCACCAGCCCAGTAGCCAGTACTCCGGTACTGGCATGAAAATACGGATTTTTTTGTGTTATTTAAATTTGCTGTTACAAAATATAAGAAATTATTACAAATTAAGGAATGTATCTCCCTCATGCAAAGCTCTGATTCCTTTCACGAATTTGGTTATACTTTTTGGACCTTTTGGATTATAGCTCTTCATCTTTTATATATGCTTTGGATTTCAAATATTTTGGCCACGAACATCACTGAAGAGACATATATTGTCGAAATGCGCATCTGGTGCAACCAAATTGGTACCGTTGATTTTATTACTACCACTGGGTCGATGCCTCTGCTGGTGGACTATTAGTCCCCGAGGGTATCACCAGCCCAGTAGCCAGTACTTCGGTACTGGCATGAAAATACGGATTTTTTGTGTTATTAAAATTTGCTGTTACAAAATATAAGAAATTATTACAAATTAAGGAATGTATCTCCCTCATGCAAAGCTCTGATTCCTTTCACGAATTTGGTTATACTTTTTGGACCTTTTGGAATATAGCTCTTCATCTTTTATATATGCTTTGGATTTCACATATTTTGGCCACGAGCATCACTGAAGAGACATGTATTGTCGAAATGCGCATCTGGTGCAACAAAATTGGTACCGTTGATTTTATTACTACCACTGGGTCGATGCCTCTGCTGGTGGACTATTAGTCCCCGAGGGTATCACCAGCCCAGTAGCCAGTACTTCGGTACTGGCATGAAAATACGGATTTTTTGTGTTATTAAAATTTGCTGTTGCAAAATATAAGAAATTATTACAAATTAAGGAATGTATCTCCCTCATGCAAAGCTCTGATTCCTTTCACGAATTTGGTTATACTTTTTGGACCTTTCGGATTATAGCTCTTCATCTTTTATACATGCTTTGGATTTCAAATATTTTGGCCACGAGCATCACTGAAGAGACATGTATTGTCGAAATGCGCATCTGGTGCAACCAAATTGGTACCGTTGATTTTATTACTACCACTGGGTCGATGCCTCTGCTGGTGGACTATTAGTCCCCGAGGGTATCACCAGCCCAGTAGCCAGTACTTCGGTACTGGCATGAAAATACGGATTTTTTGTGTTATTAAAATTTGCTGTTACAAAATATAAGAAATTATTACAAATTAAGGAATGTATCTCCCTCATGCAAAGCTCTGATTCCTTTCACGAATTTGGTTATACTTTTTGGACCTTTTGGAATATAGCTCTTCATCTTTTATATATGCTTTGGATTTCAAATATTTTGGCCACGAGCATCACTGAAGAGACATGTATTGTCGAAATGCGCATCTGGTGCAACAAAATTGGTACCGTTGATTTTATTACTACCACTGGGTCGATGCCTCTGCTGGTGGACTATTAGTCCCCGAGGGTATCACTATCCCAATAGCCAGTACTTCGGTACTGGCATGAAAATACGGATTTTTAGTGTTATTAAAATTTGCTGTTACAAAATATAAGAAATTATTACAAATTAAGGAATGTATCTCCCTCATGCAAAGCTCTGATTCCTTTCACGAATTTGGTTATACTTTTTGGACCTTTTGGATTATAGCTCTTCATCTTTTATATATGCTTTGGATTTCAAATATTTTGGCCACGAGCATCACTGAAGAGACATGTATTGTCGAAATGCGCATCTGGTGCAACAAAATTGGTACCGTTGATTTTATTACTACCACTGGGTCGATGCCTCTGTTGGTGGACTATTAGTCCCCGAGGGTATCACCAGCCCAGAAGCCAGTACTCCGGTACTGGCATGAAAATACGGATTTTTTGTGTTATTAATATTTGCTGTTACAAAATATAAGAAATTATTACAAATTAAGGAATGTATCTCCCTCATGCAAAGCTCTGATTCCTTTCACGAATTTGGTTATACTTTTTGGACCTTTTGGATTATAGCTCTTCATCTTTTATATATGCTTTGGATTTCAAATATTTTGGCCACGAGCATCACTGAAGAGACATGTTTTGTCGAAATGCGCATATGGTGCAACAAAATTGGTACCGTTGATTTTATTACTACCACTGGGTCGATGCCTCTGCTGGTGGACTATTAGTCCCCGAGGGTATCACCAGCCCAGTAGTCAGTACGTCGGTACTGGCATGAAAATACGGATTTTTTGGGTTATTAAAATTTGCTGTTACAAAATATAAGAAATTATTACAAATTAAGGAATGTATCTCCCTCATGCAAAGCTCTGATTCCTTTCACGAATTTGGTTATACTTTTTGGACCTTTTGGATTATAGCTCTTCATCTTTTATATATGCTTTGGATTTCAAATATTTTGGCCACGAGCACCACTGAAGAGACATGTATTGTCGAAATGCGCATCTGGTGCAACAAAATTGGTACCGTTGTTTTTATTACTACCACTGGGTCGATGCCTCTGTTGGTGGACTATTAGTCCCCGGGGGTATCACCAGCCCAGTACCCAGTACTCCGGTACTGGCATGAAATTACGGATTTTTTGTGTTATTAAAATTTGCTGTTACAAAATATAAGAAATTTTTACAAATTAAGGAATGTATCTCCCTCATGCAAAGCTCTGATTCCTTTCACGAATTTGGTTATACTTTTTGGACCTTTTGGATTATAGATCTTCATCTTTTATATATGCTTTGGATTTCAAATATTTTGGCCACGAGCATCACTGAAGAGACATGTATTGTCGAAATGCGCATATGGTGCAACAAAATTGGTACCGTTGATTTTATTACTACCACTGGGTCGATGCATCTGCTGGTGGACTATTAGTCCCCGAGGGTATCACCAGCCCAGTAGTCAGTACGTCGGTACTGGCTTGAAAATACGGATTTTTTGGGTTATTAAAATTTGCTGTTACAAAATATAAGAAATTATTACAAATTAAGGAATGTATCTCCCTCATGCAAAGCTCTGATTCCTTCACGAATTTGGTTATACTTTTTGGACCTTTTGGATTATAGCTCTTCATCTTTTATATATGCTTTGGATTTCAAATATTTTGGCCACAAGCATCACTGAAGAGACATGTATTGTCGAAATGCGCATCTGGTGCAACAAAATTGGTACCGTTGATTTTCTTACTACCACTGGGTCGATGCCTCTGCTGGTGGACTATTAGTCTCCGAGGGTATCACCAGCCCAGTAGCCAGTACTTCGGTACTGGCATGAAAATACGGATTTTTTGTGTTATTAAAATTTGCTGTTACAAAATATAAGAAATTATTACAAATTAAGGAATGTATCTCCCTCATGCAAAGCTCTGATTCCTTTCACAAATTTGGTTATACTTTTTGGACCTTTTGGATTATAGCTCTTCATCTTTTATATATGCTTTGGATTTCAAATATTTTGGCCACGAGCATCACTGAAGAGACATGTATTGTCGAAATGCGCATCTGGTGCAACAAAATTGGTACCGTTGATTTTATTACTACCACTGGGTCGATGCCTCTGCTGGTGGACTATTAGTCCCCGAGGGTATCACCAGCCCAGTAGCCAGTACTTCGGTACTGGCATGAAAATACGGATTTTTTGTGTTATTAAAATTTGCTGTTACAAAATATAAGAAATTATTACAAATTAAGGAATGTATCTCCCTCATGCAAAGCTCTGATTCCTTTCACGAATTTGGTTATACTTTTTGGACCTTTTGGATTATAGCTCTTCATCTTTTATATATGCTTTGGATTTCAAATATTTTGGCCACGAGCACCACTGAAGAGACATGTATTGTCGAAATGCGCATCTGGTGCAACAAAATTGGTACCGTTGATTTTATTACTACCACTGGGTCGATGCCTCTGCTGGTTGACTATTAGTCCCCGAGGGTATCACCAGCCCAGTAGCCAGTACTCCTGTACTGGCATGAAAATACGGATTTTTTGTGTTATTAAAATTTGCTGTTACAAAATATAAGAAATTATTACAAATTAAGGAATGTATCTCCCTCATGCAAAGCTCTGATTCCTTTCACGAATTAGGTTATACTTTTTGGACCTTTTGGATTATAGCTCTTCATCTTTTATATATGCTTTGGATTTCAAATATTTTGGCCACGAGCATCACTGAAGAGACATGTATTGTCAAAATGCGCATCTGGTGCAACAAAATTGGTACCGTTGATTTTATTTTATTACCTTAGCTGGATTTGGCAAAACTTTTAGGAATTTTAGTCCTCAATGCTCTTCAACTTCGTACTTTATTTGGCTTTTTTTTTTTTTAACTTTTTGGGATTCGAGCGTCTCTGATGAGTCTTTTGTAGACCTAACGCGCGTCTGGCGTGTATACAAAATTTTGTCCTGATATCTATGATGAGTTTATTAAGAACTGCAAAACAAATTTGTTGTTTTTATGTGATCCGGAAGCATAAGCAGAGTATTGTAAACTAAATCTTTGTAGGTTGAACACCAACAAAATTTCTTCACCTCCTAACACCATATTTTTCAAGTTGAAAGCAATTTATCAAAAACCTACATTGATAAAATTCAAATTTGAATAATCAATTTGTAGATAATTCTAGTGCAAATATTATGATGGTAATTTTTCATATCATATTGTACTTCAATGGTTCGGTTGTTTTCATTTTTTAGCTTGTAAACCGGATTTGTTCACTCCAATCGATTTATCAGTTTTTAATAGCGGTATACTAAAGTTGCCTATATTTAAACTGGGCTGATTTTTTTTCTTAATAATATCAGACTGTTCAAAAGTTATCTGCTCCCCACTTTTGAAATTTAAACTGCAATGGATCCTTTTTTTTTTATTCTTTTTTATTCACCATTGAGTCTATTGTCCTTGGCTAAGAAGGATTTCCCTGAATTTAACTATCCCATTTCTGTCCTACCCCCGGAAACAATAAAAATCTTGTTAATTATCTGTTAATACTATAATAGGCACAATCTAAGATTTAATTTTAACTTCTATATCATTTGGTCTCTGGTGGAGAAATATCTCACTGTCATGGCTTTAGTTATATTATAAATCGTTTCTGTGCGCGCAACATTTTAATGTCGCGTTTCTGTTGTGTGAAATGTCTCCTCTCATATTTGATGTGTTTCCTTCAGTTTTAGTTTGTGACCTGGATTTGTTTTTTTCTAATTCGATTTACGAATTTCGAACAGCGGCATACTACTAGTGCCTTAATCTGTATACCACGTTTTCTTTTCCTTTTTGGATATTGATTCAAATTGAGTTAGACAGTAAAGTGCTTCTATTTTAATGAATATTGGTAAATATCATTTGTATTGAAATTTAACTTTAAAGATCCTTCAAATATCTTTATTTGAAAATAAAAATATATGTCTGCAATATAAGTCTGAAGATTGTGTCTTTTTAGGCTAAACCAAATCCTTCAGACTAACAAACAATTCTTGGATAATAAAAGTAGCATTCCGATTCCAATTGCAAAATGTAAAAGGTTATTCGTGTTATTTTGCAATCTAATTACAGCTTGATCCTCAATTGATCACCATTTTATGTTATATATCGTGCATAAAGGTGAGTAATTTAGAAAAGGTGGGTTTAATATTAATCTAATTTTCATTACATTGGTTTTATGGTATTATCATTTCCTTTTAACTAAAGAAATGTACTTTTAACATAAACAATAAGCAATTTGATTAATAAAATAAAAAAAAAATGATGTGGTCATTTCATTACCTACATGCTATCTAACAATAAATTTAAATCTGCATAATATAGGCCTCTTGTGAGGTATTGCGCATAACTTATTGAGCATAACTTAAACATTCGACAGAGTACTGTTCAATTAGAATGAAAATACCATTCTTATTTTCCTATTCAATAAATATGGTACAGGTTTTAAATGTGTAATATAATTTATTATATTGATTGATGTAAGAATATGTTGGTCCCAATATTTAATCGGACCATGACGAAATTTTCACTAATCATTCAAAAGGATAAATTTATGTTGAACCTGTGTAAGCATATTTATGCTATTCCTGTAACATATAATTCCATCTTTATCAATAAATAAATTATAATTTGTTTTCTAGTAATCTATCAAAGTTTTACACAAATAAGGCTGGTGTGTTTGTAAATTGCACATGTCTCAAAGCTTTCAAATTTTTTTTTATTTTTAATACCATACCTACAGATATTCAGTATATCAATTGTATAAACATGAATGAACTAGATATCATTGAGATGGGAGCCATCTCTGTGGGCCCCGCTGTCAATAATGTGGGGTAAATAAGTTGTATGGATAATCTGATATGAAGCATTATTTGAAGTTATTACATAGTCTCATGTGTGATTTTATTCTAAGATTTTAAGTTAAAACTGATAAATATTCTCAACTTACTTTCATAGTATAATAGTGATATGACTGCATGATGTGAACTCATTGTTGACTACTCTAAGGTGACTTTTAGATATATGGATCGATGTTTGAACAATATGTTTAAAGGTGCTGCCCAATTGATATTTGTCACATATTTTTAGAATTATACCTTCAATATATTATGACACACCAAAAAAGAATGCCAATTAAATGTTAAAAAATGGAAAATTGCTGAAACTTTTTGAAAAATATGGATTTTACTTAAAGAAAAATATAACACAAATAAGCATATTATTTCTATCGGGAAAATTTTGTAATAAAATTTATACAAAATACCGGTAGTTTACAACTGTAAATCAGCACAAATTTGGAAATGATCACTGTAAGGAGATCTTGCAAGCATCTGTTGAAAAACAGTCACACCAGAATTGATCCACAAATGGTCAAGCAGGCCTCCTAATTGATGGGTTACTGTATTGATCACCCGTTTAAAGTGAATATGGTTCATGAATACATGCAATCCTCTATAGGCAGCTGATGTTTCAAGCAGGTTAATATTAAAATCACCTATTATTAAAGTAGGTATATCTCTGTTAATGCTTGTAAGTATTTTTGTTAGCCATCTCATGAACTTCTCAAATGTGCAAGATGGAGGCCTGTAAACAGCAATGATGTTTATTTTAGCACTATCTCTTTTGTATTGAAGAACAATTGCATCACATAAATCTGAAGATACTTGCATTTGTATAGGAATCATTGGTGTCTGCGAAAGAACTGACACCCCACCACCTCTGTTTTCTGTCCTGACGCTATGATATTGGTAGTGAAATTGTGGAACATTTATATCTGTTTTGTTCTTTTTCCAAGTTTCTGTTAAAATCATTATGTCTACACTACCCAGATAAGGATCTGAATTAATGTGGTTCTCTTTGTTTTGGACTGATCTTATGTTGAACAGGAGAACACGAAGGCAAGTTGGATCCTTCTCTAGTTGATCATAAAAAGTTTGAAGTTTCATTTCTGTACGTAAACGTGTCATTTCCTCCTTGGTGGATGCTGAAGCTTTGATTGACTCAGGTTTAAAATCAAGTAAATGAAGTCCAGAAAGTGTGGTCACTCGACTGCAAGCAACATACATCATTCCAGGTTGTCGTTTATTTGAACATGACATGACAACATTCTTCAAAGTGGCACCTTGTATTTTATGAATTGTACAAGCGAAACAAAGCACAAGTGGCAGTTGTATCCTTGTAATTTGTGGTGAAGTCTCACTTCTTCCAACATGTTCTTGAACTTCGATAGGGTAAATTGGTGTACCTTGTGGATAATTGTTTAGTGAAATTGTTGAGGCTTGCTGTGTCAACAATCCACTGGATGGGTCATCAAATCTAACTATCACACATTTTGGCAAAGATGGAGGCTTAGCATTCTGGTTATAAATTAAATCTAACAGTAATCCTGTTGCTCCATTTATAAGTCCATCATTGACATCAAGGTTTTTTATTAACATGACACGAGCATGTGGTGCAAGTTCAAGAGTGTGTGGCAAATCTGCAACTTTAGAATTGACATCAAATGAAGTGACTGAAGGCGGTATGTGGGTAAATGACTTTACAGTTCTGTGAGTTTGATGGTCTAAATTATGCAACATTTGTTCGTTATGATCATCCACATTTCTTCTTATAGAAAATATATGCAGAGCTTCTGAAGGGTAATCACTACCTTTGACTACTCTAGCTTTCAATGTTTCAATGTCCTCAGCTGTGTGTTCTGCCAGTCGTAATCTATTTAATGTTGCTGCAAATGGTAAATCATCTTTTTGACGCATAATAATCTTAAGTTCATGGAACTGGAAATTATTTGTCCATAAGTTAGAGAGTAAGACTCCCATTTCATCTAGATTGTGACTAGGAGAAGTATCATATATTTGACATTCTCGTACTGGTGGAATTTGGAACATATCACCAACGGCAAGTACACAGACACCTCCAAATATCTTATCAGTTCCTTCAACATTCTTTATTGCCTGAAGACGTTTGTGAACATGGGCAAATGCTTTTCGGCCTAGCACAGAAACTTCATCTATTACAAGAATGAGCAAGTTCTCATACTTTGATTGAAATGTTGCGAGCATTGATGGATTTCCTCGCAAACTATAATAACCTCCTTTTACTGGTAGCTTTAATGCACTATGTATTGTTGATCCACCAATATTGAAAGCGGCACATCCAGTTGGAGCAGTAAGCTTAATACAAGGATGATCAGGATCTTGACCAGATGTCTGCAATGTTCTTGATACTTGGTGATAGATGGCTTTAATGAGTCTACTCTTTCCTGTCCCTGCTCCCCCTGACAAGAATATATGAAAAGGATTTGGTGACAATCCAATCTTGTATTGTAGACACCAGTCATACATATGTCTAAATAATTGCATCTGTTCATGGTTCAAACTACATATAATTTCTTGGAGCTCATTGTCTGATATTTCATTCTTTCTAACCGAACTTGTAATTGATGATCTATGTAATTGTGGACTAACAGATTGTTCCTCATCGTTGTCATCATTGCTGTTTTGCCTATTTTCTGAATCCTGCATATTTTGTAAATTACCCTCTGGGTCTAGCATATCCCATGCATGTTGGGGAGGTCCATTCTCCTGGAATTGCTCTACAGCTTGAGAAACAAGACTTTTGTATTCAGCTATATGGTTCTTATTTTCATTAAGGATAGTCAACATATCATTATATGACTCCTCATAAAATGTATTCTCTTTCAACAGGTCTTCTGCTTCTCTCCTCCATGGCACAAAAAGTAAGTTGTTGGTGATAATATTTTTCTGGATTCTTATTTTCAGATACAACATGCCACCTTGGTACTGCTGGGTTTGTTCTTTTCTTCATAAGGACATCTGTATCTTGAAGAGTTATTATTTTTGGAAGCTCTTGATGGACGTCAGTTTCAGGCAGTGATGGGTCTTGCTCATTCTCTGACTCATCATTTGTGAATGATTTTGATTGGCTAGTAGCACGATCATACATTGAAGCAAACTGTGCAAATCATGTGTTGCTGAAAATAGGAATGAAAGGTCTGATGGCATATTTGTCAACAATACTTTTGCAATAGACATTTGTTGAATCATCTTCTAAGTCATCTAGAAGATTTTGTGATTTAAGAATACTTATTCTGTTTTCTTTAAAGTCAGTAGGAATCCAGACTACTTTGGTATTACATCTCTTGAGAGGTATGCCTAGAAGACGGTATGCAGCTTCTTGTGCACTTATTTCACGGTTACCTAAAAAGACATAACCAATATGTTTCAATCTGGTCTTAACATCAGCGTTTCTCATTTCACTAGCTGCAAGTTTCAGCATCTGCGACATCTCTTTCTCATCTTTAGTGACATAGGCCACTATATACGATATACATGCATACGCATCACAAACAAATTGTAAGTCCATATTTGCTTCCCATAACTGCAGTATATCTGGATTGTAGTAATTGGTATTCCTTTCAGCTGGAGTTCTTTTTTAATACAACTGTTTTGCATTTAGACAATGACAAACACTGATGATAGATGTCTGAAGTTATTCCTGCATGTTGCAAAAGCTCATCAACACTATATTTGTCTGGATCTTCTATTTTTTCTTAAGTATTAGGAAATGAGGCTAACAACGTTGTGGCATCCTGAATTTTTATGTTTCCCACAGTATCATTCGATTCTGGTTTAGCAGATGCAATAATTGTCCTGTTACTTGGTGGTTTAGGATAATGAAAGCGACAGCTGTTTGACTTCTTTTTACAAGCTACAGAATGTGAATGTCTTTGTTTCTCATTGACATGCTCATATAATGGATCATCAGGATTGGGAAGACTACAAGTAATGTATTTATCAATGAATGATACAATCTCTTCATTTGGTGCAGTCTCTAATCTAGGTGCATTTTCAACCCAAAGAGCAATATGAGCATGAGGTGAACCTCTTAACTGAAATTCTGTTCGTTGAAAATAGCAAGTGACTTTGCCAAGAGGTTCCATTTTGCTGAGAATGACATTTTTGAAAAATGATTGTAATCTGTGATCGAATTGTCGTGCTGCTGTGATAGGATTTTTTCGTAACCACTGATGGACTTCACCAGAAGACATGTTTTTTACTTCTTCATCTGATATTATCCTTCCTTTTTGAGCTGCTATTGATTGTACTGTTTCAGGCCATTTAGTATCAGCACATGATAAGGTCAGAAACCAAGTAAAGGGTCCTTTGCTCCTTACTAAGGCTAGAAGTTCAAACTGAGCATGCTGCCAATAAGACGGTGAGCCCCTTACTTGCTGGAGAAATTGAAATGCTTGATCTTTTACAATAATTTCTTTCAAGCGACCAGGATCTTTTAACTGTCCTGCTGTTATATCCTGTTTACGAGCTTTTCTGACTGCTATTGATATTGCATCATCTACTTGTTTTTTCTCAGTGGCATACAGTGCATAAAAAATGTAGGACATGTTGGTGGCAAATCTTGTATCAACATTTGTTAGCCTATTCACAAAATATTTTTTCAGAGACAATTTTCCATTGCCTTTGGAATGTTGAATGTCTGAAAAAGTTCCTTTTCCATAAGGGAAACATGTTGGAAATGCTATAAAAGCTTCACATTGCTTGTCCATAAACAGTGGTTTAGGAATTTCATTCTCTCCTGGAGCTATACTATATGATTCAACTCCTGTATGCATAATATTAGAAGGATGCAGGCAGGTGTCATACTGAATGCCTTGAACTTTATTCTGTACGTTCTCCTCATCACTATTAGTATGTTGTATTTCGTTTCCATTCATCTCCTGATCCTGGTTATTAGTATTTAGATCATTTTCATTGGCACTGTTTTCAACTTGGGTATCAGCATGATCATTGTCAAAGTTTTCAACATGAGTATTATCATGATCATTGTCACTATTTGTTTCTTGTAATGTCTCCCATAACTCTTCTTCTTCATCTCTTGATCTTTGTTCCCATGTTTCGTCAATTTGTACATTAGTGTAATATTTGTTGTGTCTTTTTAGCCAAGACAAGCCGTGTCTAATTGCTTGCGGCTTGATAGTTTGATGAATGTGATGGCCTTTATATTGTAGTTTTCTTTTTAATTTTACTGGAATAATTCCTGCTTCTGTTGGTGTTCTTGGTAAAGCGGAAGTCACTTTGCTAAGGTTTACTGGCACATTCACTAAGTTGCCCTTGAATCCTTTTTGACCACCACGTGGAAGGTTTAACAACTTGTAAAAAAGTATACGTTGAGACAGCAACACTGATTCTAACTCAGAAAGATTTTGTAATTCTTCTGGAATCGAATCCAACTGAAGTCCATTATTGACAGCATAAATAGGAAGTTTGTTTGATTTACCTGTGGAAGAGCAAGACTTGCATATATATTCTAATTCATCAAATGATTTATAGTTAGTAAATGATTTACTTATAATGTCGGTCTTTGTTTTATTAAAGTTTTTCTTCACTGCTTGTATCACAGATGATCTAAACCAAGTGCGATGACAACAAGTACAAATATATGAGGCAAATTCCTTTTTTTGATCTTTTAAAGTCTGATATATGTCTTTTTTTCTTGAAGTTTGTTTTCTTATCTTATCTCTCACTTTATCAGTAATAGTAGTTTGTAAATCTCTACTCTTTCTATTTGCAAATTTTCTTCCTTTATCCTTACTTTTATCAGAGTTGATAGTATTTTCATCTCTATTTTCTCGCTCTGTTGTCTTCCTTCCTTTATCCTTACTTTTATCAGTCAATAGTATTGTCATCTCTATTTTCACGCTCTGTTGTCTTCCTTCCTTTTATCAGAGTCAATAGTATTGTCATCTCTATTTTTTCGCTCTGTTCTCTTCCTTCCTTTATCCTTCCTTTTATCAGAGTCAATAGTTATTTCATCTCTATGTTCTCTCTCTGTTTTCTTTTTAACTTTATCCTTGCTTCTATGTGAGGCGATATTTATTTCATCTCTTTTTTTCTCGCTGTGTTGTTTTCCTTCTTTTATCCTTGCTTCTATCAAAGTCAATAGTATTTTCATCTCTTTTTTCTCGCTGAGTTGTTTTCCTTTTTTTATCCTTGCTTTTATCAAAGTCAATAGTATTTTCATCTCTTTTTTCTCCCCGAGTTGGTTTCCTTTTTTATCCTTGCTTTTATCAAAGTCAATAGTATTTTCATCTCTTTTTTCTCTCTGTGTTGTCTTTCTACTCTTATCCTTAATTCTATCAGATTCAATAGTTATTCTTTTTCTGTTATTTCTTTTTGTTTGCTTTCTAGCTTTATCTTTCAGCCTTTCATTCAAAACTTTCTGCAAATCTCGCTTTTCACGGTGAAGCTTCACTCTTTGTCTTGTAAAAAGCTTTTTCTTCATATGAACTTCTACTGGATTCTCAGTGTTTGAGTGAATTTTTGGATGTATATTTTTACTTAGTGTTTTTTTTTCTTTATTTTGAATCAATTTGATCAGAAGCTTCACATGTTTCTAGTTTTCTTTTCCGACATTTCTTATGTTCAGTATCTAAATGTGACATATTCACTGTTTTGGAATGCGATACAACTAAAAGTTTTGTTTCTATAGAATCAATTTTTTGACTGTCAACTTGTACATTGCTATTACATTTATTCATTTTCTTCTTTTTTTCCTCTGATAAATCTGCTTGATTTTTCAGGTATTTTGTAATCCAAGAAGTGACTTCAATATCATCAGGCGGCTGAAATAGAAAGTAAAACTATTTTAGAACTTGACTGAAACAATTATTTATTACAGGATAATGTCAATATCATCAGGCGGCTGAAATAGAAAGTAAAACTATTTTAGAACTTGACTGAAACAAATTATTTATTACAGGATAATGACAATATGTTACTGATTAAAAATTTACATAAAATGTCAAGATGAAGAATAGGAATGAAAGCCTGTTCATAGATAATTTGTATTTTTTCTATGTATTATGTGTAATTTTGTCCATGTACATTTCTCATGTTTAATATTGAGAACTTGCCATTAACATTCCTCATTGTAGAAACATCTTTTTAACGTACCCTATTCATTTTTCCAGTTCTTGCAATTTGTTTCCTTTGCCTTTCTTTCTCTTTCCTTCTTCTATTCATACTTCAATCTAAAAAAATATAATTTTATTAATCATTTTAAAAAGTTAGTACACAAATAATAAGGTTAATACACAAATTATAAGGTAAACTCACAAATTATAAGGTTAAAACACAATTTTTAAGGTTAACACCCACATTATAAAGTAACATACACATTATGAGGTTTCAGGATCGAGTCTGGCTAATGACTAAATGACACATGTATTATTGATAAAAGCATAAGCACATATTTACTATGACCTAAAAGATTATTGTGAAAAATAAAAGATTTTAAATGATTCTGTAATTGGCATTCTCAGTGATTATAGAACATATATAATAATGTTATCCAGTCTAAAAAAATCTTGATAATGTTTCAGAATTATTGTTTATTTTGTAATCAAGTCTAGCCTATCTGGCACAATACACAAAAATCATGATAATGTTTCAGAAATATTGTTCATTTTGTAATCAAGTCTAGCCTATCTGGCACAATACACAAAAATCATGATAATGTTTCAGAAATATTGTTCATTTTGTAATCAAGTCTAGCCTATCTGGCACAATACACAAAAATCATGATAATGTTTCAGAATTATTGTTCATTTTATATACAGTAGTATGTCATTTCACTCAGTTTTTAGTGTGGCAGTAGGCAAGTTCTCAGTAGT